>NW_024881567.1:0-90000 GCF_019059575.1 Amphibalanus amphitrite
AAATAGGGGAACGATTTGAAACTACGATGGGCCTTACAATCTCAAACTCTTTCCCAACAATATTGAGACAAATATCAGGCGGTTCACGATCGTTTTAGATTTTTTGGACGTCATTTAACGGTTCTTTTTCTTGTGTTAAATAATGCCTACATGGCGTTCCCATATATGGGTTTATCGTTCCCAAACATGGGAACGAAAATGCGTTCCCGAAAATGGGTACGCTTGACCATAGTTCCGCCTACTGACATGTAGGTATACAATATATCCTCTGTCCTTGGGGAATCTTGCTGTCAAGTTGAGGTACGATGACTGAACTTCAGGATTGATCAACCTTTTCTTAGCCACTGCTTATATACGAGAAAGACCAAATGCTTGTTTGTAAACTGCGTTGAAAATTGAATGATCCACCTTCAATTCTGACATGAAGGGACAAATGAAATAGTTCCCTCTCCTTTTGGAATACACAAAGCAAAATATTTGATAAATTTTAGTAGATGGACAAGAGCAACTAGCATGGCTTCCCCTCACACTGACGCTTATTCGCTTCATATTTGTAACAAACGCGCTAAAACTGCAATATAACAGCACTATATGCTTTGACAAAATGCAATAGTAGTAAAAATTTAGCCGTGATGGCATTTGTTCTTGGTGGAAAGGTAATTAAAAAATATTTTGTAGTAACTATCGAATTCCGGCCGAAAACAATGCACGTTTTAAAAAAGAATAATTCAAATGACGGTCCATTCTTGCGGTCCTGAAATCGCCACTATTTCCGGCCTCTCCAACGCAACTCGTTGTCCAGACTTAAATATGCTTGCAGCATTTTGATTCAGAGGGGCTAATGCATACTGCATAGGAATACCCCTCTGAATGTGTGACGTCAGCGCAGATATCTAACGATTTTTAAATGTTTGACTAAAACGTTTTGTAGCACGCGGTGGTATATGCTGCTTTGCGCGCATCAAATGCCGCACTTTCAAATAAAGTCGCTAGGAACAGCGGAGATCCCAAAGAGTAAACAAAAGTTAAAGTCTAATATCTTGAAAACCGGTGAATATTTTTCGATGAAATTTGGCAGATATTCGTTTTTGCTCTTTCTGAACCGAGCGACATCACTTTCATGCCAATTCATTGAAGGTGGGAGGGTCCCTTAAAAAGTATACGATGAAAGAGCATAAAAACTTGCAGAATTCGTCAAAATATCATGAGTAACATTTCCGAATCCATTCCTAAACGGTACTTTTTTGAAGGTGGGATAGTCCCTTTAATCATAGTAATCTGACTTCTAAAGGGTAGTGAAAGGCAATCAATAAATTGATTCACTTTGAACAGATAATCAAAATATTGATTCCATGCTCAACCAGCTACTCATTATTTTGATTCACAGGTAATGTTAAAGGCACGGACGTATAAATAAACTGGACCCGCAACCACCTCCATTCAGGTGAAGCCGACAAGGCGCCATCTTACGTTGCCAAAAACCCGTGCTCTGAAAGGTCATCGAGCCAAGGCAGTTGGAATTGCGTCTAAACGGATGATCGGATCGAGATGCTGGTGGTACCGTTCGACGGGTAATGCTTTGAGGCAGGTGATGATGCATGTCACAGGTCATTCGGTGTCACGTGGCGCGTGCCACGTGCCGACAAAGTCAGGATGGGCAAAAACCTTAAAGCGACGCTCCAAATTAAACGGTGGGCGGCACAGGTGCGAAATTCACAGGTCACATGTCTCGGTGTTCGACCATTAACATATGGTATGCTCGGCAGCAGGGGGTGCGGAATGCACGCGCCCGGGGCAAAAGACATGTTTTGAGGAGGCATCCTCCGATTCCGGAAAACCTTGACCTAGGCACACCAAATTTGGCACACTGACACTACTGACGCGCTTTAAGGTGCTGTACAAATAGGCGTGCTGGGGTACACGGTGCACGTGCTGTGCACGTGCAAACCTTTTGATGTTGCACTTTGTGTCACATATGCTTAGCGCTGGCAGGCTCAAAGTGCCAAATTTACACAGGCCACCCAGAATGCATTCTAGCATAGTTATTGAGCATATCCATCTCCTGGTGGACCCCGAAGGTGCGCTCTGCACGTGCAAAAAATGTCCGCGCCGGGCGGTGGGGACGCTTGGACACCCCATGTGGATTTATGTAAATATCTTGAAAACGGCGTTGTGTAGCGCCGCCGTTTTTGGCACACTTTTTAATACATCTTTTTCACACATGCTGCGTAACTTTCAGACTTTGGTCACTCAAAGTTAGGTCATCAGGTTACGTCCAAATGACCTTACCTTAGGAAAAAGTTATAGTGCCCGTCATAGTTACACAGACTGAACAATCGGTCTAAAACGTTGGCAGCGATTACTAAGAGCACCACATATACGTAAAGTACCTCTACCTCGGAATTTCACTGTCACTGACCTAGGGTTCTGTTAATTTTGCGACCTTTCTATTATAGGTAAGTCAATGGGAGACAATTAAACTGCGCTTCTGTTGCACGAAACTCATATAAACATACTAAACAATGCACTCAAATAACGGGACACGGGTAGCAGGGAAACGTGACAAATTTAATCGGGAAATTGTACCTGTGACTTCTACTTATGTCCTGGGGTTATTCCAGGTCATGGTAGCCCTCCACAACATTTTGACAGTAACCTTTGGTAGAGACATGCAAGAGCGCTGAAAACACTTTTGATATGTTTAGTTCAACTTCGTAAATTGAGGTTGTTGCGAGTTCTACGGGTCATTTATCAGGAATGTCATGTTTGTTTTGATCACAGCTGATGTTTTCATGCATTTAGGCCAGGTCGGGTCAGGTCAGGTCAGGTCAACCAGTGGGTGTCCTGCCGCTTATCCATAGTAGGTGTCAACCACCACTGATGGCGTCGTAACATGTTACGAACAATACGAAGGCACTTTAACTATAACTTCTTAAATGTTAAAGGGACCCTCCCACCTTAACATAAGATTTGAGTTGAGATAGCCAAAATGGGGTCCCTGGCTCACAATTACCGGTTTCGGCACTCACAGTCACAACATCGAGAAATGCCTTAACCCTATTCCTGGCGGGGGGGGGCCTCAGGAGCCCCCCCTGAGGTTTTTTGGTTATTTCTCCCAAACGCGTTGAGCTAGGAAGCTCAAATTTTCTGACTTTTCCTAAAAGGCTTCTACGCAACATGTCTGAAAATTTTGAGTTGATCTGACCTCAGGTCAGGTCACCAGAGGCGGTTTGGTGACCCTACCTCAGAAAAGTTTGCAATCACGCCAGAGCTAGAGTTTTTGACCGATCAATTTCTTCTCTTCAGGCTTTAGTTAGGGTACCAGTATGTGCAATTTGTATATCTCGGAATTTTGATATCGGTGACCTAAGGTCAGGTCAGTTTCGCGACCTCCCCATTATAAGTCAATGGGGGAAAAAGCAACTCCCTGTTTTTACCACTAAAACGGGTCGGAATGGCCCCATATACCATACATGACTTCATATACGATCAACCTTCACTACCTTGAGGTCTGTTTTGCTGTTGGGCAGCTGTGAGGTCATGTGACGTCATCAAAGGTCACCAAAGGTTTTTGGCCAATAACTCCGTACAGGAACAAGATACAGACGCGTGGATGGTCTCATTGTGTTCAGCTCGTCAAGACGCATCGAATGATATACATGATGACCTCAAGGTCACGTGACCTGAGGTCAACCTTTGACCTTGACCTTTCGAGGTCAACATATATATCATTCGATGCGGATTGACGAGAGGATCACGATGATGCCCTTAGTTTGTTCCTATCTTGACTAATTCGAAAGTTATTCGAGAAAAACTCTCTCCATATCTAGCGCCGCCATTTTGACTTTTTCGACCCCTGTGACGTCATCTTTGACCTGACCTGAAAATGACCTTAGAAAAAATTGTAGATCTTGACCGTGCGTATCCGATGCCGTTTACCGCTTGTCGCTATCTTGCTTCGTTCTCGAGACCTCAGGGGGGGGGGCCGAATCGGCCCCCCCCCGCCAGTTTCTTGTCCCGGTGGAGCCCGCCAGGAATAGGGTTAAATCGGAAATATTGAATTTCAAAATTGCAGCATTTTGATTCAGAGGGGCTAATGCATAGGAATACCCCTCTGAATGTGTGACGTCAGCGCAGATATCTAACGATTTTTAAATGTTACGTTTTGTAGCACGCGGTGGTATATGCTGCTTTGCGCGCAACAAATGCCGCACTTTCAAATAAAGTCGCTAGGAACAGCGGAGATCCCAAAAAGTAAACAAAAGTAAAAGTCTAATATCTTGAAAACCGGTGAATATTTTCCTGTGAAATTTGGTAGATATTCGTTTTCGCTCTTTCTGAACCGAGCGACATCACTTTCATGCCAATTCATTAACTTTTTTGAAGGTGGGAGGGTCCCTTTAAACTGAATGCTAAATTCGAAATCAGCTCTAAAAATTGTCGTAGGAACATGTAGTTTGTAAAACTCGAAAAGGTGAACCAAGGTCATTAAAGGTCAGTGACCTTGACCTAATTTTCACGTGACTTTGACACCCACCATATTGCATGTGACCAACATTACAAATACATATATTACATGTTTGAACGCTTGAAACCACGAAAAGACAGCAAACGCGTGACAGACAGACAGACAGACAGACGTTTATTCGGAGTCTCCATACAATGGGTTTTGTGACTTCCACGTCATATACAATGCGAAATAAAAATATAGAATATCTAGTTAAAACCACATAACAAAAGTACAAGCACACTAAAAACCACTAAACACCATTCCATTCCTTACCAGCACGAAAAAGGAAGCCACGGCGGGCGAGCTCGGTTTTGACACGAGGCAGATTCAATAGTCCATTCTGGGTCGCACGAGTACATCTGGTAGACTCGTCAGATCTTAAGACCAGCTTATTACGCAAGATCTCAGGGGCGTTAGCTGAGGTCAGCAGATGTCGTACAATGGTGAGATCATGATCGCAAATCAGGTCGTCAACACATTTCCAGGCTAGCTCCTGCAGTGCTGGGGTTACATGTTCGCGCCGGCTCAGGCCACACGCTATGCGAGCACCGAAGTTGATTATTTTCTGAATGCGCTTTTTCTGGGTAACGTTGCAGCTTCCCCAAACACTGATACAGTATTGTATATGCGGGAATACAAACGCTTCTATGAGCATGCGCTTCGTGGATTTAGGGACTCTGTTGCGCAGCCGAGCGAGACTGATCAATATCAGGTTGCAGCGTTGGACGATGGCGGTGACATGTTTCTCCCAGGTCAGGTGGGAGTCGACGGTGACGCCCAGGACCTTGACGCTTGAAGACGGTGAAATTTCGTCATTACCAAAGTAGGCCGAAAAACTGGTATCCATACCCTGGCGGATGGATTTGAGAATGATCATTTCAGTTTTTGATGGGTTTATTTTTAGCCTGTTTTGAGTAAACCATTTCATTGCCAGAGAGAGATTGCATTCGACTCGGGATTTAAGGGCCTGAACGTTGATAGGAGAGTCAGCGTCAAGGAACTGAACGTCATCAGCGTACATAACCACCTTGCCGTGGTTCATATGCTGTACAAAGTCGTTAGTGAAGAGGAGGAACAAGAAAGGACCCAAGACGGATCCCTGAATGACGCCGTGCGTCACCTTCACCGCGCTTGAGGACCCTATAGTTTGTGCGCGGCCCCGTAACCACTCAGCGAACCAATCCGGTCGGATACCATACCAACCCAGCTTGTCGAGGAGACGGCCATGCTCGACGCTGTCGAAGGCTTTGGATGTGTCAGCTGTCACCAGTGACGTCACGAAGCCTCTGTCGATGTTGTGAGTGGCGAATGTGACCGCGTCGAGCATAGCCGCCTCCGTCGACATGCCGGGTCGGAAACCGTACTGCTGTGGGCATAATACATGGTGACTCACAAGATATTCCATCAGCTGGGAGCAAACTACTCGTTCACACAGTTTTGCTACAACCGGAATGATGGAGATTGGTCTGTAATTACTAGGGTCCAATTTGTCACCTTTCTTATGCAGGGGCACAACAGCAGCACACTTCCATTCTCTAGGCATGTCACACTTTGTGATGCACGTGTTTATCAAATGTAAGATATGGGGACCAGTTACAGCAAACGTCAGCCTCAGCATCTCGATGGTGATGCCGTCTGGACCGCAGGCTCGGGAAGATCCCATCCTCTGCAGGGCTGCCGACAGTTCCGGCAGCGTGGCAGGTCGCGGCGAGAACGCACCGCTGCATACGCGTGGAGGGCGTGGCGGGAGCGGCTCGCCGCTGTCGACAGCCGCCAGAGAGGACGCCACCTCACCTCCCACCGACGCGAAGAACGCATTCAGCCGGTCCGTCCACTCGGGGTCGTGCTCCGGTGAGGTGTTGGGTCTGGGAGTCGCTTTGCTGGACGAAACCAGAAACTGACGGATGTCTCTCCACGTCTTGGACCTCGAGTTCCTGTATGACGTCTCGAAGTGGGATGCACAAGCCCGATTTAGCGCCATCTTGACTGCGTTCCGTCGTAATCGGAACTCCGCTCTCGTGTCGTCACAAGGGGTGAGCTCACGATCGATTCGCGCCTTGTCCCGTGCCTCCATAGCCGCCCTGACGTCCTCATCATCTAGCCAGGGGTACGGTCTGTGTTTCAGCCTGATGGTCCGGACTGGCATGTGCGAGTTGATGATGGGGTCCCAGATCTGGAGAAAATTGTTCCACTTGTTGGAAGCTGAGTCAGCATCATAGATTGATGACCAATCAGATTGCAGCAGGTCCAGGCACAGGGCATCGGTGTTGACTCGTCGCGTGGCCCTTGTAGTGATAGTATTCACCACGTGCTTCACCCTGGTCACAGATACTGTTGCAGTGATGAGGTCGTGGTCGCTGATGTTACATGCCACGACTCTCGCTTGTGAAACCAGTTCTGGTTTGTTGGTGATTAGATGGTCAATCAGCGATGGATTTGATCCAGGATGAGTCGGCTCTGTGATGAGCTGCACTAGCGAGAGATCGCTCAGCTGCTGGAGATATGGCGTCACGTTTTGCTTCTCAGGCCGAGAGACATCGATGTTGAGGTCACCGAGGTGGCATCGATGTGAGGTGGCTAGTGCGTGCCGACATAGGTACGCCGAATCGCGATTCCGGCCGAACATGGTCTCGTAATAATAAATTATTAAATTAATGATACTGATTTACCGCTACTCAGTCAAGTTAGAACCATTTCTTGGCCGCGGTCACCGTCCAGGCCACCACATAATCGTATTACACCGCGCTTGCTCAATGCTCAGTTCGTAATTCGTATTGTAAAAGCACTGCGGCACAGCATAGATGCAGGCGCTCTGCTACTGCCATCTATGGATGAAAGATGAAGATAATGGTTATTGCGGTACAGTATCACTACAGGCGCAAACAACGTGGAAACAAAGATGCCTATGCTGCGCTACCGGGCGATGGTAGCGTAAATTTGCGTTGCTGTGGGTAGCTAAATGTTTTGGAGCCCAAATTAACGTAGCCTGATGACCTAATCTTGAGTGACCAAGTCTGAAAGTTACGCCGCATGTGTGAAAAAGACGTATGGAAAGGTGTGCCAAAAACGGCGGCGCTACACAACGCCGTTTTCGAGATATCTATATTATAAATCCTAAAAAGTACCCCGCCGCCCACGCCCACGCCGTGTGCGACGTACGCACTTTGTGGCGCTTATTGCGGCGGCGTCTGTTGACCTATGGCCGTGAAATTTTACAGCGATGTGGGCCACCTTTACACGTAGCTCGTATTAAATTTTAGACATGATGGGGCCTGGGGGTGCGCCCGCGGCGCGTGCTCGCGTGCCCATAGGGTTAACATTAGAATTGGCAAAAACACGCTATTGCTCGGGAACGGTAGGGGCTACGGGGGTGAAATTTTCACTGCAAGTCGGACGCGTGCACTCATTTGTCGTATTAAATTTTCGAGGGGGTTGGTTCAGCGGTGTGCACGTGGTGGGGCCGCGACCGGCGCCGAGCAGAGGGCACGTGCTTTAGGCTCAGTTGTTCGCTTAAAAAACTGAGTGGGCCGGCAGGTCATTGACCTTTGACAACGAAGGCCGACACAAGGCACCGCTCGCCAAGAGGATTTGCCAGTAAATACAATTAATTTATTTTTGCAACATCTCAGCCGTTTCTGGGCCGATTTAGCTGAAACTTGGACTGTCGCTGGTAGTGTAGGGTAGGGTAGGGTAGGGTAGGGTAGGGTAGGGTAGGGTAGGGTAGGGTAGGGTAGTGTAGTGTAGTGTAGTGTAGTGTAGTGTAGTGTAGTGTAGGAGTAGGGTAGGGGTAGGGGTAGGGTAGGGTAGGGTAGGGGTAGGGTTGAGTTAAAATAGGGCCTAGGGTAGGGTAGGGTAGGGTAGGGTAGGGTAGGGTAGGGTAGGGTAGTGTAGTGTAGTTTAGTGTAGTGTAGTGTAGGAGTAGGGTAGGGGTAGGGTAGGGTAGGGTAGGGGTAGGGTAGGGGTAGGGTTGAGTTAAAAAAAGGGCGTAACATACAAAAGACTTGGACACTCCGCAACTATCGCTATTATATTAAAAACAGCTACCCAAATCTACCCAAATAATACAGCTAAAATACAAGCTACTCACCCAAACTAATGCATCCGTCACATATAATTAATCAAAACATACAGTTATCGCGCAAACCTGTACCTCTAGTTTACATAAATCCACATGGGGAGTCCAAGCATTCACACCGCCCGGCGCGGACAATTTTTGCACGTGCAGAACGCACCTTTGGGGTCCATCAGGAGATGGATATGCTCAATAACTATGCTGGAATGCATTATGGGTGGCCTGTGTAAATCTGGCAATTTGAGCTTGCCGGTGCACGTGCTGTGCACGTGTAGACCTTTTGATGTTGCACTCTGTGTCACATATGCGGGTAGGGCGGGGGGTAGCGCTGGCAAGCTCAAATTGCCAGATTTACACAGGCCACCCATAATGCATTCCAGCATAGTTATTGAGCATATCCATCTCCTGATGGACCCCAAAGGTGCGTTCTGCACGTGCAAAAATTGTCCGCGCCGGGCGGTGTGAATGCTTGGACTCCCCATGTGGATTTATGTAAACTAGAGGTACAGGTTTGCGCGATAACTGTATGTTTTGATTAATTATATGTGACGGATGCATTAGTTTGGGTGAGTAGCTTGTATTTTAGCTGTATTATTTGGGTAGATTTGGGTAGCTGTTTTTAATATAATAGCGATAGTTGCGGAGTGTCCAAGTCTTTTGTATGTTACGCCCTTTTTTTAACTCAACCCTACCCCTACCCTACCCCTACCCTACCCTACCCTACCCCTACCCCTACCCTACTCCTACACTACACTACACTAAACTACACTACACTACCCTACCCTACCCTACCCTACCCTACCCTACCCTACCCTAGGCCCTATTTTAACTCAACCCTACCCCTACCCTACCCTACCCTACCCCTACCCCTACCCTACTCCTACACTACACTACACTACACTACACTACACTACACTACACTACACTACCCTACCCTACCCTACCCTACCCTACCCTACCCTACCCTACCCTACCCTACCCTACCCTACACTACCAGCGACAGTCCAAGTTTCAGCTAAATCGGCCCAGAAACGGCTGAGATGTTGCAAAAATAAATTAATTGTATTTACTGGCAAATCCTCTTGGCGAGCGGTGCCTTGTGTCGGCCTTCGTTGTCAAAGGTCAATGACCTGCCGGCCCACTCAGTTTTTTAAGCGAACAACTGAGCCTAAAGCACGTGCCCTCTGCTCGGCGCCGGTCGCGGCCCCACCACGTGCACACCGCTGAACCAACCCCCTCGAAAATTTAATACGACAAATGAGTGCACGCGTCCGACTTGCAGTGAAAATTTCACCCCCGTAGCCCCTACCGTTCCCGAGCAATAGCGTGTTTTTGCCAATTCTAATGTTAACCCTATGGGCACGCGAGCACGCGCCGCGGGCGCACCCCCGGCCCCATCATGTCTAAAATTTAATACGAGCTACGTGTAAAGGTGGCCCACATCGCTGTAAAATTTCACGGCCATAGGTCAACAGACGCCGCCGCAATAAGCGCCACAAAGTGCGTACGTCGCACACGGCGTGGGCGTGGGCGGCGGGGTACTTTTTAGGATTTATAATATAGATATCTCGAAAACGGCGTTGTGTAGCGCCGCCGTTTTTGGCACACCTTTCCATACGTCTTTTTCGCACATGCGGCGTAACTTTCAGACTTGGTCACTCAAGATTAGGTCATCAGGCTACGTTAATTTGGGCTCCAAAACATTTAGCTACCCACAGCAACGCAAATTTACGCTACCATCGCCCGGTAGCGCAGCATAGGCATCTTTGTTTCCACGTTGTTTGCGCCTGTAGTGATACTGTACCGCAATAACCATTATCTTCATCTTTCATCCATAGATGGCAGTAGCAGAGCGCCTGCATCTATGCTGTGCCGCAGTGCTTTTACAATACGAATTACGAACTGAGCATTGAGCAAGCGCGGTGTAATACGATTATGTGGTGGCCTGGACGGTGACCGCGGCCAAGAAATGGTTCTAACTTGACTGAGTAGCGGTAAATCAGTATCATTAATTTAATAATTTATTATTACGAGACCATGTTCGGCCGGAATCGCGATTCGGCGTACCTATGTCGGCACGCACTAGCCACCTCACATCGATGCCACCTCGGTGACCTCAACATCGATGTCTCTCGGCCTGAGAAGCAAAACGTGACGCCATATCTCCAGCAGCTGAGCGATCTCTCGCTAGTGCAGCTCATCACAGAGCCGACTCATCCTGGATCAAATCCATCGCTGATTGACCATCTAATCACCAACAAACCAGAACTGGTTTCACAAGCGAGAGTCGTGGCATGTAACATCAGCGACCACGACCTCATCACTGCAACAGTATCTGTGACCAGGGTGAAGCACGTGGTGAATACTATCACTACAAGGGCCACGCGACGAGTCAACACCGATGCCCTGTGCCTGGACCTGCTGCAATCTGATTGGTCATCAATCTATGATGCTGACTCAGCTTCCAACAAGTGGAACAATTTTCTCCAGATCTGGGACCCCATCATCAACTCGCACATGCCAGTCCGGACCATCAGGCTGAAACACAGACCGTACCCCTGGCTAGATGATGAGGACGTCAGGGCGGCTATGGAGGCACGGGACAAGGCGCGAATCGATCGTGAGCTCACCCCTTGTGACGACACGAGAGCGGAGTTCCGATTACGACGGAACGCAGTCAAGATGGCGCTAAATCGGGCTTGTGCATCCCACTTCGAGACGTCATACAGGAACTCGAGGTCCAAGACGTGGAGAGACATCCGTCAGTTTCTGGTTTCGTCCAGCAAAGCGACTCCCAGACCCAACACCTCACCGGAGCACGACCCCGAGTGGACGGACCGGCTGAATGCGTTCTTCGCGTCGGTGGGAGGTGAGGTGGCGTCCTCTCTGGCGGCTGTCGACAGCGGCGAGCCGCTCCCGCCACGCCCTCCACGCGTATGCAGCGGTGCGTTCTCGCCGCGACCTGCCACGCTGCCGGAACTGTCGGCAGCCCTGCAGAGGATGGGATCTTCCCGAGCCTGCGGTCCAGACGGCATCACCATCGAGATGCTGAGGCTGACGTTTGCTGTAACTGGTCCCCATATCTTACATTTGATAAACACGTGCATCACAAAGTGTGACATGCCTAGAGAATGGAAGTGTGCTGCTGTTGTGCCCCTGCATAAGAAAGGTGACAAATTGGACCCTAGTAATTACAGACCAATCTCCATCATTCCGGTTGTAGCAAAACTGTGTGAACGAGTAGTTTGCTCCCAGCTGATGGAATATCTTGTGAGTCACCATGTATTATGCCCACAGCAGTACGGTTTCCGACCCGGCATGTCGACGGAGGCGGCTATGCTCGACGCGGTCACATTCGCCACTCACAACATCGACAGAGGCTTCGTGACGTCACTGGTGACAGCTGACACATCCAAAGCCTTCGACAGCGTCGAGCATGGCCGTCTCCTCGACAAGCTGGGTTGGTATGGTATCCGACCGGATTGGTTCGCTGAGTGGTTACGGGGCCGCGCACAAACTATAGGGTCCTCAAGCGCGGTGAAGGTGACGCACGGCGTCATTCAGGGATCCGTCTTGGGTCCTTTCTTGTTCCTCCTCTTCACTAACGACTTTGTACAGCATATGAACCACGGCAAGGTGGTTATGTACGCTGATGACGTTCAGTTCCTTGACGCTGACTCTCCTATCAACGTTCAGGCCCTTAAATCCCGAGTCGAATGCAATCTCTCTCTGGCAATGAAATGGTTTACTCAAAACAGGCTAAAAATAAACCCATCAAAAACTGAAATGATCATTCTCAAATCCATCCGCCAGGGTATGGATACCAGTTTTTCGGCCTACTTTGGTAATGACGAAATTTCACCGTCTTCAAGCGTCAAGGTCCTGGGCGTCACCGTCGACTCCCACCTGACCTGGGAGAAACATGTCACCGCCATCGTCCAACGCTGCAACCTGATATTGATCAGTCTCGCTCGGCTGCGCAACAGAGTCCCTAAATCCACGAAGCGCATGCTCATAGAAGCGTTTGTATTCCCGCATATACAATACTGTATCAGTGTTTGGGGAAGCTGCAACGTTACCCAGAAAAAGCGCATTCAGAAAATAATCAACTTCGGTGCTCGCATAGCGTGTGGCCTGAGCCGGCGCGAACATGTAACCCCAGCACTGCAGGAGCTAGCCTGGAAATGTGTTGACGACCTGATTTGCGATCATGATCTCACCATTGTACGACATCTGCTGACCTCAGCTAACGCCCCTGAGATCTTGCGTAATAAGCTGGTCTTAAGATCTGACGAGTCTACCAGATGTACTCGTGCGACCCAGAATGGACTATTGAATCTGCCTCGTGTCAAAACCGAGCTCGCCCGCCGTGGCTTCCTTTTTCGTGCTGGTAAGGAATGGAATGGTGTTTAGTGGTTTTTAGTGTGCTTGTACTTTTGTTATGTGGTTTTAACTAGATATTCTATATTTTTATTTCGCATTGTATATGACGTGGAAGTCACAAAACCCATTGTATGGAGACTCCGAATAAACGTCTGTCTGTCTGTCTGTCTGTCACGCGTTTGCTGTCTTTTCGTGGTTTCAAGCGTTCAAACATGTAATATATGTATTTGTAATGTTGGTCACATGCAATATGGTGGGTGTCAAAGTCACGTGAAAATTAGGTCAAGGTCACTGACCTTTAATGACCTTGGTTCACCTTTTCGAGTTTTACAAACTACATGTTCCTACGACAATTTTTAGAGCTGATTTCGAATTTAGCATTCAGTTTAAAGGGACCCTCCCACCTTCAAAAAAGTTAATGAATTGGCATGAAAGTGATGTCGCTCGGTTCAGAAAGAGCGAAAACGAATATCTACCAAATTTCACAGGAAAATATTCACCGGTTTTCAAGATATTAGACTTTTACTTTTGTTTACTTTTTGGGATCTCCGCTGTTCCTAGCGACTTTATTTGAAAGTGCGGCATTTGTTGCGCGCAAAGCAGCATATACCACCGCGTGCTACAAAACGTAACATTTAAAAATCGTTAGATATCTGCGCTGACGTCACACATTCAGAGGGGTATTCCTATGCATTAGCCCCTCTGAATCAAAATGCTGCAATTTTGAAATTCAATATTTCCGATTTAACCCTATTCCTGGCGGGCTCCACCGGGACAAGAAACTGGCGGGGGGGGGGCCGATTCGGCCCCCCCCCCCTGAGGTCTCGAGAACGAAGCAAGATAGCGACAAGCGGTAAACGGCATCGGATACGCACGGTCAAGATCTACAATTTTTTCTAAGGTCATTTTCAGGTCAGGTCAAAGATGACGTCACAGGGGTCGAAAAAGTCAAAATGGCGGCGCTAGATATGGAGAGAGTTTTTCTCGAATAACTTTCGAATTAGTCAAGATAGGAACAAACTAAGGGCATCATCGTGATCCTCTCGTCAATCCGCATCGAATGATATATATGTTGACCTCGAAAGGTCAAGGTCAAAGGTTGACCTCAGGTCACGTGACCTTGAGGTCATCATGTATATCATTCGATGCGTCTTGACGAGCTGAACACAATGAGACCATCCACGCGTCTGTATCTTGTTCCTGTACGGAGTTATTGGCCAAAAACCTTTGGTGACCTTTGATGACGTCACATGACCTCACAGCTGCCCAACAGCAAAACAGACCTCAAGGTAGTGAAGGTTGATCGTATATGAAGTCATGTATGGTATATGGGGCCATTCCGACCCGTTTTAGTGGTAAAAACAGGGAGTTGCTTTTTCCCCCATTGACTTATAATGGGGAGGTCGCGAAACTGACCTGACCTTAGGTCACCGATATCAAAATTCCGAGATATACAAATTGCACATACTGGTACCCTAACTAAAGCCTGAAGAGAAGAAATTGATCGGTCAAAAACTCTAGCTCTGGCGTGATTGCAAACTTTTCTGAGGTAGGGTCACCAAACCGCCTCTGGTGACCTGACCTGAGGTCAGATCAACTCAAAATTTTCAGACATGTTGCGTAGAAGCCTTTTAGGAAAAGTCAGAAAATTTGAGCTTCCTAGCTCAACGCGTTTGGGAGAAATAACCAAAAAACCTCAGGGGGGGCTCCTGAGGCCCCCCCCCGCCAGGAATAGGGTTAAGGCATTTCTCGATGTTGTGACTGTGAGTGCCGAAACCGGTAATTGTGAGCCAGGGACCCCATTTTGGCTATCTCAACTCAAATCTTATGTTAAGGTGGGAGGGTCCCTTTAACATTTAAGAAGTTATAGTTAAGTGCCTTCGTATTGTTCGTAACATGTTACGACGCCATCAGTGGTGGTTGACACCTACTATGGATAAGCGGCAGGACACCCACTGGTTGACCTGACCTGACCTGACCCGACCTGGCCTAAATGCATGAAAACATCAGCTGTGATCAAAACAAACATGACATTCCTGATAAATGACCCGTAGAACTCGCAACAACCTCAATTTACGAAGTTGAACTAAACATATCAAAAGTGTTTTCAGCGCTCTTGCATGTCTCTACCAAAGGTTACTGTCAAAATGTTGTGGAGGGCTACCATGACCTGGAATAACCCCAGGACATAAGTAGAAGTCACAGGTACAATTTCCCGATTAAATTTGTCACGTTTCCCTGCTACCCGTGTCCCGTTATTTGAGTGCATTGTTTAGTATGTTTATATGAGTTTCGTGCAACAGAAGCGCAGTTTAATTGTCTCCCATTGACTTACCTATAATAGAAAGGTCGCAAAATTAACAGAACCCTAGGTCAGTGACAGTGAAATTCCGAGGTAGAGGTACTTTACGTATATGTGGTGCTCTTAGTAATCGCTGCCAACGTTTTAGACCGATTGTTCAGTCTGTGTAACTATGACGGGCACTATAACTTTTTCCTAAGGTAAGGTCATTTGGACGTAACCTGATGACCTAACTTTGAGTGACCAAAGTCTGAAAGTTACGCAGCATGTGTGAAAAAGATGTATTAAAAAGTGTGCCAAAAACGGCGGCGCTACACAACGCCGTTTTCAAGATATTTACATAAATCCACATGGGGTGTCCAAGCGTCCCCACCGCCCGGCGCGGACATTTTTTGCACGTGCAGAGCGCACCTTCGGGGTCCACCAGGAGATGGATATGCTCAATAACTATGCTAGAATGCATTCTGGGTGGCCTGTGTAAATTTGGCACTTTGAGCCTGCCAGCGCTAAGCATATGTGACACAAAGTGCAACATCAAAAGGTTTGCACGTGCACAGCACGTGCACCGTGTACCCCAGCACGCCTATTTGTACAGCACCTTAAAGCGCGTCAGTAGTGTCAGTGTGCCAAATTTGGTGTGCCTAGGTCAAGGTTTTCCGGAATCGGAGGATGCCTCCTCAAAACATGTCTTTTGCCCCGGGCGCGTGCATTCCGCACCCCCTGCTGCCGAGCATACCATATGTTAATGGTCGAACACCGAGACATGTGACCTGTGAATTTCGCACCTGTGCCGCCCACCGTTTAATTTGGAGCGTCGCTTTAAGGTTTTTGCCCATCCTGACTTTGTCGGCACGTGGCACGCGCCACGTGACACCGAATGACCTGTGACATGCATCATCACCTGCCTCAAAGCATTACCCGTCGAACGGTACCACCAGCATCTCGATCCGATCATCCGTTTAGACGCAATTCCAACTGCCTTGGCTCGATGACCTTTCAGAGCACGGGTTTTTGGCAACGTAAGATGGCGCCTTGTCGGCTTCACCTGAATGGAGGTGGTTGCGGGTCCAGTTTATTTATACGTCCGTGCCTTTAACATTACCTGTGAATCAAAATAATGAGTAGCTGGTTGAGCATGGAATCAATATTTTGATTATCTGTTCAAAGTGAATCAATTTATTGATTGCCTTTCACTACCCTTTAGAAGTCAGATTACTATGATTAAAGGGACTATCCCACCTTCAAAAAAGTACCGTTTAGGAATGGATTCGGAAATGTTACTCATGATATTTTGACGAATTCTGCAAGTTTTTATGCTCTTTCATCGTATACTTTTTAAAGGGACCCTCCCACCTTCAATGAATTGGCATGAAAGTGATGTCGCTCGGTTCAGAAAGAGCAAAAACGAATATCTGCCAAATTTCATCGAAAAATATTCACCGGTTTTCAAGATATTAGACTTTAACTTTTGTTTACTCTTTGGGATCTCCGCTGTTCCTAGCGACTTTATTTGAAAGTGCGGCATTTGATGCGCGCAAAGCAGCATATACCACCGCGTGCTACAAAACGTTTTAGTCAAACATTTAAAAATCGTTAGATATCTGCGCTGACGTCACACATTCAGAGGGGTATTCCTATGCAGTATGCATTAGCCCCTCTGAATCAAAATGCTGCAAGCATATTTAAGTCTGGACAACGAGTTGCGTTGGAGAGGCCGGAAATAGTGGCGATTTCAGGACCGCAAGAATGGACCGTCATTTGAATTATTCTTTTTTAAAACGTGCATTGTTTTCGGCCGGAATTCGATAGTTACTACAAAATATTTTTTAATTACCTTTCCACCAAGAACAAATGCCATCACGGCTAAATTTTTACTACTATTGCATTTTGTCAAAGCATATAGTGCTGTTATATTGCAGTTTTAGCGCGTTTGTTACAAAATATGAAGCGAATAAGCGTCAGTGTGAGGGGAAGCCATGCTAGTTGCTCTTGTCCATCTACTAAAATTTATCAAATATTTTGCTTTGTGTATTCCAAAAGGAGAGGGAACTATTTCATTTGTCCCTTCATGTCAGAATTGAAGGTGGATCATTCAATTTTCAACGCAGTTTACAAACAAGCATTTGGTCTTTCTCGTATATAAGCAGTGGCTAAGAAAAGGTTGATCAATCCTGAAGTTCAGTCATCGTACCTCAACTTGACAGCAAGATTCCCCAAGGACAGAGGATATATTGTATACCTACATGTCAGTAGGCGGAACTATGGTCAAGCGTACCCATTTTCGGGAACGCATTTTCGTTCCCATGTTTGGGAACGATAAACCCATATATGGGAACGCCATGTAGGCATTATTTAACACAAGAAAAAGAACCGTTAAATGACGTCCAAAAAATCTAAAACGATCGTGAACCGCCTGATATTTGTCTCAATATTGTTGGGAAAGAGTTTGAGATTGTAAGGCCCATCGTAGTTTCAAATCGTTCCCCTATTTCTAAAGCAGTCCATCATCCGGGCCGCGAGCCCAAATTTGGGAACGCTCTCGTACACTGGCGCTGCAAGCGTGCCTTATTATGGGAACGGCGTACCCAAAATTGGGAACGATTTCACCGACGCCTTAATTCAGGGGCTCTTTTCATTAACAAGCATCATGTCCAACGCCGCAAATTATTGTTAACGCAACAATCATCAGATGAACTTTCCGGCAAGACCGTTGCATGTTTTGCCCGGTCTTCCGCGCTTTTATTCCCGTCGATCTCGCAGCGGGCACGCCCCCCTCTGCAGGATTATGTAATTCACAACGCTCAGCGATGTTCAAAAAGGTCTTCCATACCTATATCCACCGTCCGCGCCGAGGGTGGAGACATCTCAAGCACCTGTCTGTTTATCACCGATAGTTGACGAGCACAAGGAAGTATCCAAAAATGGGAACGCTGAATATGTTACACCCTCAAAACACCTAGTCCCAATGACAATCTAGTTTTTTCCTTTCTTAATGAATGTACTAGGTCGTTCAATAAGTAAGGTAAAATGTGTTACAGCTCATTAACCTGAAAAAATTTAGGCAAAATAAAATATGTCATCTGAATCTACGACAAATTTGCTACAAAACGTACTCAAACGTTTTTGGGAGTTTGCAATATTGTCCGAACACGGTCGGTATGAAAACATTGATACAGCACCGTTCCGTTTGCGAAACGCCGTTTTGTCATGTTAGTCTCGAATTCATCTCAAAACCGGCGTCGGTGCAGCAAATTGTACCCTGATGACGCTATGGCCATTAGCAATGCTTAGTGGTGGGCAATGGGCACAATGAGTTAGACAACATTACGGCAGTGTAAGAGACAAACTTCTAGAAGACATGCAGACTTATGCTTGCAGTCCCCTTTCGATCTGTCACAATCCGTGAAGTCAGCGAGCTGATGATGTAGACCCAAAGCATCCGAGTGACTGACTTCATTAAAGGAGTGAAGTGTTATGTCGAATCAGTTCCAGGCATCATCAGATACGTTATAGATATTTACTGATGAGACAATAAAAAACATCAATAAGGAGTTTTCCGAGCGGATTTTCAATGCTTGGTGGAGTGCTGAGATAAGCACGTGCGTCTGAACGGTGATTGGAAGTAGGTGTGAGTTCCGAAAGCTAGGGTGGCTGGCTGGTGAGACCTGCTAAGTGCTAGAAAATGCTTAAAGCCATTTTGTAGAGTAAATTTCAGTGAGCATATGTTGTAAGTTTCATGTCGTTACACCAAAGTTGGGCTGAAATAAATATGATTTTACCTTACTTATCGAACGACCTAGTAAGTGGCAAAAGGCCTGGTGGGATGGGCACGAGGAATGATCGAAATCAGCATAAAAATTATAAATAAGCCACACAGAGCGACCTATATAAGAGAAATTCCCCCAAAACGGTCATGCTTGAAAACACGGAAGACAAAAACCACGCTCATCCTTATAAAACAACGCTAAACAGCTAGCATCCAAATAAAATATGTCTTTCCGGGCTGATAAGATATAGCTGAATAATTTTAAACCACTTAAACTGAGTTTACAACAGTAGTTCGGTAAAATCACTGATGTTCCACGCGGTCGTCCGCCTCGACACCAAATGTCAACAACATTACCTCGGGACTGTCCGCGTGTTCGCTTGCATATTTCAGCATCTGGGGCCGTATTCACGTCCATTATTTGCGTAAGAATTTTCTTACGCAGGACCTACTTCTTACGAAAATTTGGTATTCACGTCAACACCGCCGACAGCAAAAAAATTCTTACGAATAAAAAAAAAACTCGTAGACAGTTAGCGATTCATGTCGATCTCTTCCTAAGAATTATCGTAAGAAATTCGTAAGTGCGATTCACGTCGTGTCATCTTAAGAATTTCTTAAGTTTTTCGTAAGAACATAATGTTAACGGTATGGCGGACTTACGAATACTCACCGAGCTGTCGTAAACTGATGCAATGATAAAGCATTGCAGTAGACTAAGACGAAAGTGACAAACTATGTTAAGAATGGACACTTACGGTTGTCTGGACTAATAATGATTGTAATTGTTGAGCAAAATGTACAAGCGAGCGAGCGAAGCGAAGTATTTTCAATAAAACGGAAACGGCAGTATGATCATGATCGGCCCGGCCCGGCCTGTAACGCTTTTGATACGATTATATCTCAGCAACCGCCGCGCTGGGCCGATTGACCTGCGGTCTTTTTTGTTAGGTAGCCCCATATTTTCTACCCCGTAACTGACTATCCTTGTTGCATCTACATGACCGTCGTAACACGTGCCACTTTTGAAGCTCATTGGATGAGAAATGGGAGACACTCTCTGAAGTCTTTCCATGGCGTGCATGATCTTCGGACCTTTCTCAGGGAGTGTGTTGAAAGTATTAGATTTGGGCCCCTTCTGAATTGATAGATTGTTGAGCATGAGTAACACGCAGCTGTAGCCATCCGTAATCCCTTCACTCATTTTACACCGTCACCTTACAAAGCTGTAATGGAAACAGCCAAAATAAATTCGTGATAAAACGTACCATTTATTATTCTTCTAAAAAGAAGAGAACAGTGAACACCGCATTCCATAGACAAGCTGCAAGTTATACCAATCGACAGCTGCCAGTGATACAACAGGTACGTATATATAAACTAAGTCATAACGACGAAACGAACACCCTCCTTCTCACGGCCAGTGTTGCCGTTGGGAATTTTCGACGCGTACCAGATTCCGAGTGAAAATGTACCAAAACGAACCTATTTCGTACCATATGGGGTATGCCAATGTACCAGGTTATGTACCATTGTATAAAATACACCAAGACGTCATATATCAGCAAGATTCTACATAAATTCCGGTCAGTTACTGTGTTAGGTGCTCATATTTGGTTACATACGACATCTGCTGTCCGTATCCACTTCATAATAAGATTTGCTTTAACCGCATTGATGTTACGTAATTCAGGCTAACAATAATTGTAACTTCTCATACCATAGGTACTATATTGCTAAGGAATACGGAATGGACGGCTTCAGTACATTACACGGAGGGTCAGTACGAGCACCAGAATATAACATGTCACAGACACCCGCCAGGGCAGACACCGCCATTGAGCTGTAGCCTCTACGCATCTACTTAGAATCCGCTCAAATACCAATTGATACACTTAGCACTCACCTGCAGCCATGCGTAGAAGTGGGTGACAGGACGAGAACTCTACTGACGCGGATGAGGATCCCTTTCTTTCCGGTCCTGAATCCTGGCCTTCAGGGCAGCGGATGGCTCCCACTCATAGCAGCTCGGGCTCACATGCTGTTTCGCCAGTATGAGCGACGACACAGTGTCTATATGCAGACGGTTTCTTTGTTGTGTCTTGATGAGGTTTAGGCTGGAGAATACTCTTTCGGCCGCGGCACTCGAGTGTGGGAGAGCCAAAAGACTCTGCACGAACTTAGTGACAGTCGGAAACGCTGGTACATTCCCGATGTCCTTGATTTTGGCGACCGCTCCCCAGTATTGCTCGGGTGGCAGTTTTGTCCGGCAGCTTTTCGTCCGCGGCACTCTTAATTTGACGCCATTCCGTGTTAAGAGTCTCGTACTCTTCCTCATGGACAATGTTCGGGAACCTCACGGCCAGTGGGATGATGCTTTGTACGTCGGTTACCGGATCCATGGCCTCCAGCAGCTTCCAGGTTGCGTCTTTGAAGTTGAAGCGCTTCTGGATCTGGTGGCACAGTTCTACATAGAACATCTGCACCCTGAGTCGGAAGGATTCCACCAGCTCGTCAGGAACAGCTGAAGTCAGAATGATCGCCTCCACGTTCGCCCCACAGTACATGTCAGGAAGAGGTATGAAGTTCCTCGGGTTGTCCGGGCTGATAGTTTCCAGGGACTCATCACGATCTGCTCGAAGATAGTTGTGTGCTACTGATATGTAGAGCTTGACGAGCGCTCTACGGACCGATTGTATCTGCGCAGACTCAGACTGGAAAAGTTCGTTGGCCTTGGTTACCAGCGGCAGGATGTACTTCAGGAAGGCAAAGTACATTTTGAAGACTGGATCTTTCAGGGCTGCCAAGATAGTCTTGGATGACTGCACATGGTCATCCTTCGATGCCGCTTCGAAGTACTTCACCAGAGCTGGCCACTGCTCGAACATTCTTCGGACGACAGCCTCCAGCGAGAGCCACCTGGTTTGGCTCGGTCGCAGCAGCTTGTGCACGGGCACATCAGCTAGTTCTTGAACTGCTTGGTATTCCAGCAGTCTCTTGGGGCTGCTACCCAAGTAGTTGTACACATCTCTTGCGAGGTCTTCAATAGTTGAAGGAAGTTTCATACATGCAGCTGAGGCACACAAGTGAAGCGAATGGCATATGCAACCTGTAACCAGAATGTGTGGCGCCTCTTTTTTCAGCAGGGCCTGAAGTCCTCTTTGATTGCCCATCATCACGCTCGCATTGTCAGCAGCAAATCCAATCATGTTTTCCATTGGCACGTTGCAAGCTGACAGGAGGTCACAAATCGCAATATGTAGGCGAGACAGGTAGGGGCACAGAAGAGACGTGAGGGGGCACGTGTTAAGTAATGCGATAGTGGTTCATGTGGATGAGGCCGGGCACTTACCAAGGTGGGAAGGGGCTGAAATTTTAGAGAAAGGTATGAACAAAAATATCAGGAGGGCACTAGAGGCTGCACACATCAAGACCAAGAACACACTTAACACAAGAGGGGGATTTTATTCGATGGCAGTAGCGACAGCCAGATTATCCTTGCTGAAACGGAGCACGCTTGTGAGGAACAAACGTGATCGAATGTAAAAATACCGAAATGTCATTACCATGTGTAATTTCTTAATGCTGATGTTTTTTTTTAATGTGATTTGTGACTTTAGGAAATATTTTATATCAATTACTGACGATGGCACAGTGTTGTCGAAACGTCTGAAATACAAAAAGATTTAGATTTTAATTATAATTTTCGTTCGCAACTCTTGGCCATCAGATCTCACCCCTTTCCTGGACCGTCTGGAGTTAATGGCCCAGATAAGGAGAACCGGACTTTTAGAACTTATCCATACCTTCAAAACTCATGGAAACGTCTTAAATTCTTCAAATTTTGAGTACCCCAGTGCGAAATTCGCCCCGACGGGTTGTCGGTCGTACCCCAACCACATTTCACACCACTATGAACAATAAATGCACACACTGAAATCGCTATTACCGATGGGCTCATCCAATCAAGTTTCGATAAACCCGTTCATCATCATCTCCTGCGGTTTCGAACACGCCTGTTAGGTGGTGCGATAGACCGCGCCCAAAGCCAGGGCCCCGGTAACGTGAGGTAGCCGAGTCGGGGCAGCGTGCGCTGACCCAAGCCGGGGCCGCGCGTCCTCCCGGTGTCATGTGATAGCCCGGGGCTGCCCGCGGGGATGCGGTAGACCGCGCCCAAAGCCGCGGCCCCGGCTTGGGTCAGCGCACGCTGCCCCGACTCGGCTACCTCACGTTACCGAGGCCCTGGCTTTGGGCGCGGCTTCTGCTCATACTTTGTGGTGCGGTGGTGGTGCGTCGGGCCGCGCGCTCTGACTTCGGCCAAGAAAAATGCGTCAGCTGATCATTGTCATTTCTGCCACTTGCGTGTGGTGAAATGGGGTCATAACTTAAGAGACGGCTTTTTCATATAAATTATTTTACATAAAATCATATTTCAAACCATAAATAATGTTCGACAGCCAAATGAAAGAAACAATACCAATACAGGTTTACAGTTTAAGGTTCGACATTGTGTTGTCTACGATTAGACAGCTGATAACTCATTCCCGTACGTCGTAACTCTATAATGACCTTTGGTTATTGTCACATGTGCGCCGCATTCGCGATTGTTGCCGACGCCTGTTTGCAGGTCAGCCCACTACAGTTGTTATACATATCGAAAAACCGATAAACGTTTAGGCGAAAAGGGCACTATTCCAGGCCCATTTTTGAGTTTTTTGCGATATTAGGTAAAAACAGAAGCTTCTTATCCTAGGAAAAATAAAATTGGAAATCATTGGAAGGTGGCACACTACCATTAACAGGCAAAAATGGGGCTCTGGTATTAACTGGATAATTCGCCAGCTGACCCCGTATGGTGGCGCTAGTGGAGCAGCACCATATGGCGTCAGCAGAAAACACCGTGAGCAGCTATGAAATGGGAGCGAGCACCACGGAAATATCGAAAGGTGATGGACATGTACTGACTTTGGTCATTCAAGTACCACCAACACCATACAAAAACCATATAATATCATCAAGACTGATTCTGGAATCGATTCGTTCGGGTTGATTTAAAACACATAAAAAATGTTTGTTACCAAATTCTGAAACAATATTATATAATACTGAACGAGGCCGGTGTAAATAAATTTTCAAGACCGAGGTCCTTACTGGATTTTTGAACGAGGCCGAAGGCCGAGTTCAAAAATCAGTAAGGACTGAGGTCGGGTGAGACTAAATGCTTACTTCGAAATCTAAGCTGCGTTGCGGCATTGGCGGTTATGTGCGGCGTGTATGCCGTATGACTAGTAAGCGGCGACCACTAAATTAAAAACTCTATAGCTTTGACCTGTTTTCAATGGATAACACTGCATACCAAAAATGTCCATCGCTCTCGTCATAGGATATTTAGACTTAAATAACTAACTTATCTACATCATCGTTTTGAACCAAATTAATACTTTCAACTTGACCCTCGCCCGTATTGGTGTTTCCAGCCGCGAACGTATAAGGTATAACCCCTTGCCGTTTCGCTCCTGATCAAGCTACACTGTAAACCAAATCTACAAGTTGGCTCCTTGTTACAAGTTTGGTTCCAATTCGCATAGGCGTCACCTTGTCGATTCACCAACCCCAGGCTTGTTGGCCAACAAACTAGCAGTTTGTCTACAAGTTTGGTTTAAATTCGCATAGGCGTCACCTTGTCGATACCTTGTCGATTCACCAACCCCAGGCTTGTTGGCCAACAAACTAACAATTTGTCTACAAGTTTGGTTCCAATTCGCATAGGCGTCACCTTGTTGAGTGCTAGTTTGGGCCTTGTGGACCTACCAACTTCTGGATAGGCATAGTCGTTTCCTTGTCGGTTCACCAACCCCTGGTTTGTTGATGAACTAGCCTTTGACTGGGCATTGCTAGCTTACAAATTGTCAACACGTAAGTGTACTAACGCTCTGTTCGAACTTTTTCTTCCTTACAATCGCTTTGTTTGCGTTGATAGCCTTAAGAACTTACGATTCGCGTTCGTTTTCAATTGCCACGATACTGATTCAGGAAATATTTTCTATACGGACAGGTTATTTTTGGCTGGAAGTGGTGCAAAAAACAATGACTGGCATCAGTTATTGCTCAAAGGCTTGCGCTGACAAGAAACGAAATACTGATGGGTTATATAATCAATGAATGCATACACCACATCCATTCGGAAGTTTCTTGAATCATTAGTATTTATTACGGTCACGTAATTAATACTATTGACTGGAGACAATTCCGAGTGCATATTTTCGAATGGATGTGGTAAATGCATGAGGTAGGTATACCCAGTAGGTATACCTATCGTGCACCGTCAGCATATAAGTCTTTGAAGCAAGAACTGCTGCGTATGTGGAAGAACATGGTTTTGTGCACTGCATCAAGCCAGAAGTATAACATGCCCGTATGACGAATATTTCCTGAACATTAAGCATAACAATCATGCAGTTGCACGATCACGCAGATAATTCGAATAAATCATGATCGCCAACCAGATTAGCTTTTACAGCCCTTGTATGATCATCAGTTAAGTTAAAAATACAAAGAGTTGAATTAAAGGCAAATAAATGTATTTATATATAAAAAACACCGCTCACATGTGCTCACATGTGCATGCACAGGTCTGGCCCACTTACATTGCGCGCGCAGGGGAAGGGAGGCGTCTCGACCGCGGGTATAGGGACGATTAGTGCGTCCCGCAGGCCAGAGGGTGCCTCACTCACAGCACGAACACCACAGTTCACAGATTTCACTTTTTACTGCACAAATGCTGGAACAGCCCTCGTCGTTGCTCCAGACTGCACGGCGGCCGCGCGACAACTGCTGGTTCGAAACCCCGCTAACGGCGGGCGGCGACCGCTGATTGGTCCGCCAAGCCTGACGTCATAGGCGCATCTGACCATGTGTATGCTGACCAGCTGACCAGTACAAGTTAGGCGCCGGTTAAATAACCATGCGGCAACAAGTTTCCAAAACTGGTTAAGAAACAAACGTTGAAACAAATGTAGAGTTGGTCTGGATACTGAGAAGTTGGTGTGCATAGTAACTATTGACTCGTAGTTGTCACCTGACAAGCAATGCACCAGACAACGGCTTGTTTAAAAAGTATCAGTTGGTAAACATACCAAGATATGATTGGTTATATTGCACAAGACTTGTCAATTTGGTTTACAGTGTAGAGCTTCGCGGAAAAAACGAGCGTGTTGCCCGTGACGAGAGGAAGCCGATGATACCCAATTTTAAGGTCCTAGGTCATCGGTTGACCTTCCAGGTCAGGTCAATGACCCAAAAGGCGGGAAAATTGGGACCTGTTAGAACGTCGTAGTGTGGCTGCTATGGGGTTTTTCGGGGTGCTGATCACGAATATCATGCTAGTTTTGATCACAGATGATGTCTTCATTCATTTAGGCCAGGTCGGGTCAGGTCAGGTCAGGTCAGATCAACCAGTAGAGGTCCTGCCGGGTATTTGTAGTAGGTGTCAACCGCCTCTGACAGCCTCGTAACATGTTACGAAGGCACCAAAACTACTTTGTAAACGTTCATGTGGTTGCTAAATTCGAATTCAGCTCGAAAAAACTGGCCTAGAAATATGTCAAACTCGAAAAAGTGAACCGAGGTCACCAAAGGTCAATGACCTGACCTGACCTTCAAGTGACCTTGACACCCACCCTAATGCATGGGGGTAACATCATATCACATGTTTGAACGCTTGAAACCACGAAAAGACTGCAAACGCGCTGCTAATGCGAGCCGACATACGCTGAATCGCGGTTCCGGCCAAACATGGTCTCGAAAAGTAGGTCACAGGTCAAAGGTTATTTGCGTCAGGGTCATGAAATTTTCAGGGTAGGTGTAAAATTGATCAACGCCAGGGTACTAAAAGTTACGTCGTGATCGGCCGCTTTTTACGCGAGTTATTTGCGAAAAACCGAGGGGAGTCCGTTCGAACCCCCCCCCCCCCTAAAGGGCGAGGGTTAACTCACAGTCCGAACTCCGAACAAGTTCGGTCTTGTTTGTGAATTTGTCGGAGCATCACCTAAATCTAGTAGAGATGATGGAGGGAAACTATGCTTTTAAGGAGGGAAGGGAGTCGGTGACGGTCAGGGGCACTACAAGCAGAGCAGTCATAAGCTGGTGACAGGGCTGACATACCATGTTTTGATAGCATGACTGAAACAGACTTTTTGGGTAGCCAGGAAATCGCATGCGAGAGCCTATTGAAATTCTTACATCGGCCTTTATATGTACCAGTCGTATACAGGTGCGGGATTTGGCATACGATTTCCAGACAATCGAAGTACTGTTTGGAGCCAACGAAGGAAGGAATGAGTGAGTACTAAGTTGAAAGCATTAATTTGGTTCAAAATGATGCAGATAACTTAGTCATTTAAATATATATATCTTATGACGAGAGCGATTGGCATTTTTGGTATGCAGTGTTATTCATTGAAAACAGGTTGGAGCGTTTAAGTCTTTAATTTAGTGGTCGCCGCTTACTAATCATGCGGCATACACGCCGCACATAACCGCCAATGCCACAACACAGCTTAGATTTCGAAGTAAGCATTTAGTCTCACCCCTGAGGTCTTGAAAATTTATCACCGGCCGAGTTTGGTATGTATTTTACTGTATGCCAACGATAAATTTATTTTCTGGACCGAAGCTCTTAGCCGACTTAGGAACGAGACCAGGGGCGTAACTTTATATCTCTTTGGGGGGCTTGAGCCCCCCCCCCCTGTGCTGAACTGAGCCCCCCTTGGGAAGCTTAGAGCCCCCCTTGATTAATTTTTAATTCTTGACAAAACACACACAAATAGCAAAACACTAACATCCAATTTCCCCATTTTCCACCATATACACGAGTTTCCAGGTTGAGGTTGGGGGATGATCATGGACTTGTAAAAACCCTCGCCCGTATAGGGGGGAGGGGGTCGAACGGACCCCCTCAGTTTTTTTTTTCGCGAATAACTCGCGTAAAAAGCGTCTGATCGCAACGAAACTTTGAGTACCCTCGCGTTATTCAATTTTACACCTACCCTGAAAATTTCATGACCCTGACTCAAATGACCTTTGACCTGTGACCTACTTTTCGAGACCATGCTTGGTCGGAAATCGGAATCGCGATTCGGCGTATGTCGGCTCGCATTAGCCGCGCGTTTGCAGTCTTTTCGTGGTTTCAAGCGTGATACATGTGATATGTTGCTCCCAATGCATTAAGGTGGGTGTGAAGATCACCTGAAGGTCAGGTCAGGTCATTGACCTTTGATGACCTCGGTTCATTTTTTTTCGAGTTTACATGTTTCTAGGCTAGTTTTTGGAGCTGAATAGGAATTTGGCAACCATATGAAGTATGAACATTTACGAAGTAGTTTTGGTGCCTTCCTAATATGTTACGAAGCTGTCAGAGGCGGTTGACACCTACTATGAATACCTGGCAGGACCCCTACTGATTGACTTCACTTGACCTGACCTGACTCGACCCGACCTAGCCTAAATGCATCTAGTCTAGAACCATGTAAAACTCGAAAAAGTGAGTCGAGGTCATCAAAGGTCAATGACCTGACTTGACCTTCCGGTGACCTTGACATCCACCCTAATGCATGGGAGCCACATCATATCCCATGTTGAACGCTTAAAACCACGAAAAGACTGCAAACGCGCGGCTAATGCGAGTCGACATGCGCCGAATCGCGATTCCGGCCAAACATGGTCTCGAAAAGTAGGTCACAGGTCACAGGTCATTTGGACAAGGGTCATGAAATTTTCAGGGTAGGTGTAAAATTGATTAACGCGAGGGTACTGAAAGTTTCGTCGTGATCTGCCGCTGTTTACGCGAGTATTCGCCAAAAAACCGAAGGGTTCGTTTCGTCCGTTCGACCCCCCCCCCCCCCCCATACGGGCGAAGGTTAACATGAGCCCCATGGGCGTTGCATGGAAAGAATGGGACCAAAAGTCGGCAGTGCCCCCCCCCCCCTTTAAATGAAAGTGTTCCGCCGCTACTGGGTAGATGTGGATCGGTGGTTAAACCTGCGCCTGGGTTGAGTTTCAGTCAGCTTCACCGTCGTGAGGGCGTCCCATTATTTCAGAGGCTGAGATAAAAAGATTCGTAAAAAGCGATCGACTGCTCCGAACAAATGGGTCCCTCCAACAACAAGGTAATATTTGTATTTCCTGCTTACTTCTCCGTTGTCCCTTCGTAAGATCACATATATAAAATCTGAATTACACGAATTGCTTGCGCCGTTACCTTTACATTACTGTGCAGTGCTGCAGAGTCTATTGATCGACTCTTACTGTACCATTGACAACAGGTTTGCCTCCTAAAACCCACAGCACGGTAAAACTGACTTGTGGTATGAGCCTTTTTCTTTTGACTGAATGTTTCTTGACCAGTGGCGGATCCAGAAAGCGGTCCTGAACCTGGACGCTACAGATTGGGGATATCCATAAAAAGTTTCTTCAATTTCCAAAAACTCGCCGGATTTCGATTCCTTACGCACTGCTGAGTGCTGAGCAGTTTAAAACAAACTCAACCTTCTAGGATATAAGCTGTACGGTTGAAAGGGCCTCAGTTTTTTTTTATATGCAAGGCCACTTGACTTGGTGATCAGATCTTAGGTGCTCTGGCATCAAACTTGTTACACAGGCTGCAAAAGTCATGTTTTAGAGCTGTTTTGCCAAGTGATTTTGCCAATTTTCGCGGCGCTTCGCGCTGCCAATTCATACTCGAGTAAAAAACAGATCGTGAGTTGTAACCCTCGTTAAGCACCCTCATCAAGCATGTGTTTAAGCACCCTCACACGCAGACACAGGCATGTATATGCATTACCATGACGCGCACTATACAGATACAGATACAGATAGTTTATTAAGACACCTCCATAGCATGGATTTTATGGGTCTACGTCATTCCAGCACGATAAAATAAAAGCAAATACATCTACATAGCGCATTCACAAAAGACAGGCAATATACTCAGGTACATAAACTGGAACGGACTAAAACATATCATCTAGATATACCTAATCACGGTGCTGTCACCGCGTTCTGCGTGACAGCGTTCCACGCCTTAGCACCACGGTATAAAAAGCTGCGCTTTGCGAACTCAGTCCTCGCCCGAGGCAACTCGAGCTGACCGCCCTCGGTAGCACGCGTGCGGCGGGAGGATACGGCTGAGCGTCTCACAAGCAAGCTGCTCAGCAGCTGTGGGGCGTGATGTGATGTAATGAGGTGGCGCACAGTGGCGAGATCTCGCTCGCTCGGTAATGATCTCATCGATACTGGGCCACCCTAGTTCCAGCAGCGATGGAGTCACATGGTCTCGCATACTGAGGCCGTTCACGATACGGACACCGAAATTAATAGCTTTTTGCACGCGCCGTCTCTGAGCAGCAGTGCAGCTTCCCCACACCGTAATGCAATAGCGGATGTGGGGAAAAACGAGGCTTTCTGCAAGTAGGCGCCTGACACACTTCGGTAGTTTGTGTCTGTTCCGTGCGAGACACAAGAGGACGCAGTAGCACCGTTGGACAATCGGCTGGTCCATGTCAGGTGCTGGTCAATGATAACACCCAGGACCTTGACGCTCTCTGTGGGAAATATGACATCATTGCCAAACTGAACTGACATATCTGCTTTGCTGACTTGTCTGTGAGATCTCAAAATGATCATTTCCGTTTTAGTTGCATTGATTTTTAAGCGATTTTGAGTAAACCATGTCAAGGCTGCTGATAGACTGCTTTCGTGACCTGACCCCAATCTAACCTAACCTATTAAAGGGACTATCCCACCTTTAACATGGGGTTTGAGTTGAGATAGCCAAGTTTGCGGCGAGGTTCAGAAACCACTATCTATCTAGGTTGCAACCCCCGCGGCCTCTTGGTGTTGAAGAAATCCGTTCCCTTCATTTGAAAATGGGCCTTGTACAAGGCCCTATCTTCAACATGGAGCGACCGTTGGTGTAACGTCACCTCGTTTAGTCATTCTGATTTAAATGGGTTTGTTCGTTGAAAAATCGCTTAAAACTTGGTCTGAACTTTGTTGTGGTGCCTACAGAGTAAAAAGAATCAGCTTTATGATAGTAATGTGGCCTGGGGAAGGAGGTAATTTTGGGCTGTGACGTCACATATTTGAAAGTTTGTGCTTGGAATATGGGAAGCCTAAGATGTTTAATGAAAAATAAATGCCAGAACCGTGTTCCTGGTCATCCAATCTATAAAGTCGGGCACAATTTAACTGGTTTTAACAACATTTTAGAAGGTGGGATAGTCCTAGAGTTGCAAAGTTTCCCTACCGCACTACCGGCATGCCGGTAATTTTTCACTACCGCAGGTTTTTTCGTGGTATCTGGCATGTCTTGCCGGTAGCATGCCGGTATTTTTGGTTTTGCACACACAAAAAATTATTAGCATACGATTCAAACTTTGGACACTAAGAGGTTATCAAATTGTAACAACAGCAATCTTTGCCACTGCAAAATACATTTTGTGGTAGAAAACACATTGCCAAGGGTAGGGGTACATATGGACCTCAGCATTTCACAGGTTTGGTTATAATTATAATTGTCAAGAACCTACTGTGGTCTATAAAAGGAAGAACACACATTCATGTTGCAAAAGCACGATCAATTAGTAAGTCTAATGGTAGGTAATAGGTATAATACAATAAAATAAATAAATGTTCATGACAACATTTCATAGGGGAAAAGGCAGAATCAAAACACCACAAAACACATTGTTTGGAAACTGGCCTTAAGTCATGAGATGTGGTCTGAGATACGCTACAAAGAAGTTGACACTGAAAATCCATCTGAAAAGGCAGGTATTAGGTAGCCCTGAGCCTGACTTTGGTCCCAAAAATGAAATGAAAATTAATAAAACTGGCAGTTTGCCTTATCTCTACAAGAAAACACAATATGCAGACAAAATTAATACAAAGTTGAAGTGGTGCAAAATAATAAGAGCTTAGAGAACCAAGGATTGACTTTTAAGATCCTCTCTCCCCTAATGAAATGATGTGAGATGATGACGTAATAATTATTCATATGCCCTTTTGGTTGAATTACTGAGGGGAAATGAATTTTCTTGTAGTTAATTGCACTCAAAATATTAATTTCATTAGAAAAAAATATCGTTGGATCATTTACATCAATAAAGTCATTCACAAGGCAGTGTGTTGCAGTCCAAAAACTTTTTTTTTTTGCAGCAGTTTTATCAGCTGGTTAAAAGCCTCTGTTATGGCGCATCTGTTTCGAAACCTTGTGTTTGGAGAGTATCGTGAGATTCGATGGGGGGCATCATACCGTTTTTATACATATTATTTGGTGACTGTTCTCAGGACAAGTGAGTTATTAACATATATTTTTACATGAGTCGTATATTATTCACGAAGCAGCAAGCCATGGCGAATAGGAAAAAAACAGATGTTGATCTCGCTTCCTCAGTTAGGAACATGGCCGAATTGGAATCGGTAGGTAGTTTTTATGTTGTGGTCATCTATATTTTGAACATTTGGTTGATGCCTGAAACATTTTAGGAGAATGTGGAATAATAGAACACCTGTGACCTGTGAAATATAAATGTGATTACTGCTAACTGTCCAGTCTTCAGAAACACATTTCAGTAATTCAAGTTCTTTTTGTCCTTGCTTTTTGATGATAGTTTAATGCTTTTTGTAGGCAATACCTCTTTGATTACAGGTTATATTTCAACAGTTATAGATGGAGTTGGGTTTCAAAATTGTGGGTATTTGTAGGGCCAACTGAGTAAAAATCAGCCTGCTCGTAGTTGTGGTTGGACAATGGGTGGCTACTGGGTGGGATGGGTACCTACTGAAGTTGTCAAAATGTGGCATCTCTTGTAGGGGTAAGCTGGAATCAACAATGCAGGTTTTTTAGTATGCCGGTAATTTGGTGGTGTTTTTGCTTGGGGCGTGGTAGCATGCCGGTATCCCAGAAATTTTTTGTGGGGCGGGGCGGTGCCGGTAGCAGCCTTTGGGGAAACTTTGCAACTCTAGATAGTCCCTTTAAAGCTGACTGTCTCGGAACTGAGGGCCCGGTCTCAGCTAGCACTGGGAGCTCGCTGAGACCGGGCCCCACAGGCAAAATTGGCCTCCTACAACCCGATTACCGTATAAGGAAGGTAACGTAAGGTGACCCGTTGGCCGTTAGTCGAGACCATGCCAGGCCGGAATCGCGATTCAGCGTATGTCAGTGCACCGTATCAATGCCTTTTTAATCTTTGTGTGAAATGATGTTCACCCCCCCCCCCCTCGGCCGGCGAGGGTTAAGGGTGTCAGAGGGAAAATTCCTCTCAAAAACGGGGATAAGAGTGGAAAATTGCATTTCATGTAATGCCAAAAAATAGAAAAAAGGGAGCAATGGCATAAATTGTTAGGTATACAAGTTGGTAGAATGTAGAATGTTAAACGACAATCTATTTAAATGCTTTTCTCAGTAAAATTGCTGGAGTGGATTCTGGACAATTGCCTTTGAAAATTAGAGATGAAAGTGTAAAATTAGTTTTATTTTGATGTCGTTTCCCACCCAAATGAAGACATTTTGGGACAATGTCATTTTCTGCACCGACCTACGAAGTTGACAAGGCTTCAGTGCACCCTTTGGTTCAGACACGGCTACCAACGTGACACCTATTCCTCGTAAGAGGCACACACACACACACGCACACGCACGCGCACGCGCACGCGCACGCGCACGCGCACACGCACGCGCACACGCACACGCACACGCACACGCACACGCACACGCACACGCACGCACGCACACGCACACACACACACACACACACACACACACACACACACACACACACACACACACACACACACACACACACACACACACACACACACACACAACACACATCCAAAAGCTTCCCTATCCCCACCTTGTGCCCACATCAGCATTTCACCCATTTGCGCCAGAACCCTTGTCATTTGGCCGCGACAACTACCAGCTTACCGGCGCACCCCTCACTAAACGCGCTGCCCCGCCCGCTCCCCTCCCACTCCCTCCCTCCCGGGGTCATGTCACGAAGGTTCCGGCTTACGCTACTACCGGCCGCTGCGCAGCTGTCACCCAGCGCTTGGGAATTTGTAGTCTGGTGCGGATTCAGCCAACTACCGGCTCGCGACACCAGCGCCGCGTAGTGGCGACGGGACATTCTTTTTAGACACACTGTACGTCCCCGCAGCCAGGCCGAGAACCAGTCGCGGTGAACACCGTACCATTCGAGTTTATCCAAGAGACGGCCGTGCTCGACGCTGTCGAATGCTTTGGACGTGTCTGCTGTTACCAGTGACGTCATCATGCCTCGGTCAATGTTGTCCGTTGCAAATGTGACAGCGTCGAGCAAGGCCGCCTCAGTTGACTGTCCTGGTCTGAAACCATACTGTTGGTGACAGAGCACGTGGTGAGATACCAGGTAATCCACCAGCTGAGTGCACACAACTCGCTCGCACAACTTCGCAACGACGGAGATAACCGATATTGGGCGATAGTTATTGGGGTCTGAGGTGTCACCCTTCTTGTGTAGTGCGGTCACCACAGCAGACTTCCACTCAGTAGGCACGTCACAGTTAACGATGGAGTGGTTAAAGGGACAGTATCACCATTTTGATGAAATTTGACATTGCATAGGCCCCACCTTTCTGGTCCGGGAACTGAAGACCGATCCTGGAAGCTCCGCACCGTTATCCCGCTATCGCCGCTCAAAGTACGAAAGGTGTACCACACTTTGAATCGTGCTTCACTATCTTCACTGTTTAAATGTTTGCGCCGTTTTGAATTGACCGCCAGTAATAAAACTTTTACCCTGGTCATTTCATCAAATTTTATAAAGCCAAAACGTTTTTCGCACTTATTCATCACCGTTAAATTCATTAAATAGTCGTAGGCAATTTCCGCTGTTTCCTTCGGATTCTAGCGGCTCAACAAAGGAATTCCTCCAGCTTGAATCACAATATCCCTCCAATGTATGACGTTTATCACGTGATTGTCACGTGATATTTTCTCCCATTGTCAATTGTCACGTCCAATTGTCACTCTCTCCAATTGTCACGTTATATTTTTATAGGCAATACCTAAGGCTACCTCTCCCGAAGGACAACTCAATCAGAAGAACGACCGCGTAAGCGTAGCGTCAATAATGTATTATCTGCGCCAGTTCTGTAGTAATTTTGCATGCTTCCAAACTGGCGGCCATGCTTGTATAGTGGTGGTTCGCTCATGAAAATGAATCATGAAAATGAAATGTGGTTGCAATATTTTTCACCGAGTTCGGTCCTCAAACTATGTTTTTCTGATTCAGAAAAATAAGAAATGCTAGTAAAAAAAAAATCAGCTCCATACATGGATTTTTTTTTCGATGATACTGTCCCTTTAACAATTTTCAGTAGGTGCGGGCCAATCACTGGAAATGTACAGCGTAACATGTGCACAGTTATTCCGTCCGGTCCGCAGGCTCGAGACGAGCTCATGCGACTCAGCGCAGCACTGAGCTCGGGCAGTGTAGCCGGACCCGGCGAGAACGCCCCTGCACACACGCGCGGCGGGCGGGGCGTCAGCAACTCGTCAGTGTCGCTCTGCGCCAGGGCAGTGGCCACGTCAGAGCCAACTGACGTGAAGAACCGATTGAGTCGGTCTGACCACCCAGGGTCCTCCGGTGCTGCTCCAGCTGCTATCGACAGTGACTTCGGTGACTGGATCAGGAACTGTCTGACACTTTTCCAGGTCTTACTATGAACGTCAAACCCCTTGAGACCCCACTTTTTTGCGATAATTTTTAAATGTGTCAACTCTCGTTGACAATATTCTGGCAATGTGTGTTTCAGAACCTGCCGAAACTTTTATTACTAAGGTATTTTGACGCCAAACGATTATGAAAGGTACTTCTCATTCACTCGTAATGTTAAATTTCACAGAACGAATCTGCTGTTTGGGTAGAGGCTACGCGCTCATGGGGCGGAGCCACGTAATGACGTCAGCGCTAAGCTCCGCCCTACCCCTCCGGCGCTCCTTGCCCGGCGACCGGTCACTCACGTCTCTCGCTCCATTCAGGCTTGATGGTGGGCGGTAGCTGGTAGCGGTAGAGGGCGCTGGTAGATGACATTTAGAGCAGATGGCGCTGGTGGCGGGGCTCGAGTGTGGCCGAGCGCAAGCCTCTGCCTGGGCCTGAATTGACCTTAGCATTACGAGTGAATGAGAAGTACCTTCCATAATCGTTTGGCGTTTAAATACCTTAGTAATAAAAGTTTCGGCAGGTTCTGAAACACACATTGCCAGAATATTGTCAACGAGAGTTGACTCATTTAAAAATTAACGCAAAAAAGTGGGGTCTCAAGGGGTTTGACGTCCATAGTAGGTCGAGAGTGTTTGAAAACGGAAGCGTAGTAGGCGGTGCTGGCTCGGTTGATCGCCATCTTCACTGCGTTCCGGCTCTCCCGAAACTCTAACGGTGACGTCACATGGGGTGAGGTCCCTGTCGATTCTGGCTTGGTCACGGGCAGCCATAGCGTCTCTGACTGCGTCGTCTTTAAGCCATGGGCCTGGCCGGTGTCGCAACTTGATTGTCCGCATTGGCATGTGCTTGTTGATGATTGGGTTCCACGCAGCGAGGAAGCTGTTCCACATGCTGGAGGTGGAGTCAGCTCCATCTAGCGGCGACCAGTCGGCCAGTAGAAGGTCGAGGCAGAGGGCGCTGTTGTCGACATGTCGTGTTGATCTGAGGGTGACTGTTTCTGGTTGATGTCGCGTCTTGACGTCAGTGATGAACACGGAGATCAAGTCGTGGTCACTGATGTTGCAGGGCGTCACTCTCGGGTTAGATGTCAGGTCTGGTCGATTTGTGACGAGATGGTCGATGAGTGAAGGCGTCGTCCCAGGCCGTGTAGGCTCGGTGATCAGCTGGCTGAGTGACAAGTCACTGAGGTGCTGCAAGTAGGAGGCTACACCTGGTTTGGTAGGGTGTAGCAGGTCGATATTGCCAGGGGGCGTCGAAGTCTAGTAGGAAAATCTGGCAATCCCCGGCGTGACGTCACGTCGGGGATGACCGATGGCACCTTGCATTGAAAGATACGGCAGAACGGCTATTTTTGAAAAATGATTAAAAATACTTTTGTGCTGTTATGACACATAAAACGCTTATCAGAATGTTCCTCATCATGTGATAAAGCCATATCCGTGGTCGAAAATAGCTGAGACCCCCCCCCCAATTTCCAACCATCGACCTCATAAGCAATGGATGTAAGCGTAATCCTTAAGGGTGACTTTCCTATACATATCCGTACATATGCGTCCTTATGGAAATCGGTAGTGTGGCGATTGGCGACGCGCGCGACATCTGTGTGGCGACTGTGGCGACACCTGGTGGCTGCTTTTCTGCTGTATGTAGGCATAGGGATTTTGCCAGATATGGTTCCTACTGCTACACAACTATGTTGACCCAATACTAGAAAGTTATTTTGCCAGTAAAAGGCTAGCAAATTGAAAGTCAATTTATAAAATTGCTTATTAAAGATAGCAAGAAAATAATAAAGAAGTTTTGATTGAACATTATTAAAATATCCAACCGTGAAACTATATTCTGGTAGGTTTAGTAGAAATTAGTCCGTGAAACCTTGTATTTAGGGCCTTGGATATTGCTGTCGCCCATCAGGTAGATTGGTCGACCTCGCGCTAGAAGAGTCGTCAGTTGATGGTGCAGGCCCTCGATGGCCGGCACATATGGCCCCGAGGGTGGTCGGTACATCACACCAATGACGACTGTTGATCTGCCGGTTATCTGCAGCCATAGCGTTTCCAGTGTCGAGTTGTTGGCTGGGACGCGCAGCGGCTCCGCCTTCAATGAGTTACGGTGAATGATGGCGACTCCACCTCCCGCCTTGCTTTTCCTGTCGCGCCGGCTGACGCTGTAGCCCGGGAACAGCAGAGCGTTCGAGTCCACCGCCTTGGTCAGCCAAGACTCACTGAGACAGAGAACGTCCAGCCGGCCCCCGCCGAAGTTAGTTGGTAGCACTGCTGCTCCACGGCGTACATTTCCTACCAGCTCATAGGGTTTACATGTTAAATGGCCTGTTTTCGGCGAACGATATCTCGGTCAACCTTTGAAGGAATCAATGGTTCTTAGTCTCAAATGATAGATCGATGAATTTTCTTTCGACAATTCCTCTACCATTTTTCATGAAACCCAGCCGATCTTCTACGGCGTACAGGGTAAAGATTTCTCTGCATGCCAGCACCCGCGATCCGCCTCTCCGATCGTCGGCGCGCGGTCCTCAGTAGCGCATTCGGTAGCGTATCGGGCTACGGATCCTAGGGTCGTGAGTTCGAATCCTGGGAGTGCCGCGTGATTTTGGCTAGAATAGAATGATGTAAATTCTTGAATGTTTGCATAAGCAATTATTAACCCGCGCCCTGCTGGGGGGGGGGGGGGTGTTTGAACACCCCCCCTTGTGGTTTTTCGCGAATATCTCAAAAACGGCGGCGCGGAGCGCCGCCGTTTTTTGTACAACTTATCATACATCAATTTTACACATGTTGTGAAAATTTCAGACCAAGGTCATTCAAGGTCAGGTCACCAGGTCACTTGAAGTGACCTCACCTCATAAAAAGTTTCAATGTCTGTCATAGCTACACCGAGTGACCGATCGCTTTGAAACTTTCAGCGATTGCTAAGAGCAATAGCATGTACAAAATGTATATCTCAGAATTTTGATATCGATGACCTAAGGTCAGGTCAATTTTGCGACCTCCCCATTATAAGTCAGTGGGAGAAAATTGAAATGCGCCTCTTTTGGACGAAAGACATTATAAACACTCCCAAACACTGAATTACAAGTGGTTTAGATACACTGAACATGAAAATGGTGTCCGTGACCCCTGTTTATGCCCTGAGGTCATCTTAGGTCACGAATGGTATCTAACAGTTTTTCGCAAATAACTTTTGATAGAGGCATGCTAGAGCGATGAAAACGCCTTAGATGTGTTCAGCTCGACGATACGGATCGACTGATATGCAACATGACCCTTTCCGGTCAGGTCATGACCTTGACCTGAGGTCAAATTTTCAAGTTGACCTTTCAAGGTCAACTTATAGTTCATTCGATGCGTCTTGACGAGAGGAACACGATGCCGGTAAAAGTAAGCTCTTACAAGGTTTGGGTCAAAAGTTATTGCAGAAAAACTGTTTCCGAAAAAATCGGCTATTTTTGCAGTTTTTGCCACCTGCAGGCAAAACCGTTGACGTTAGGTCAAATCTGAGAACATTACTCAGAAAGGGCGCTAATAGGGCTATCGAATGCGCTTTTCTGCGGCGCTGTAGCTCTATTGGTTCCCGAGTTATGCGTTGGCTTCTTGGAAATTGTCGACATTCGACCTGGAAATCGGCGAAATTTTGCCTTCAATGACCTCTGGTGACCTGACCTTTGACCTGACCAAAAAATTGACCGAAGTGATTTCCTCATTATTTTTGACGCTCTTTCGAACGCCGCCTTCCGCGTATCGCTATGTGGCCCAGGAGCCGAGTTAGAAGGGGGGGGGGTGTTCAAACACCCCCCCCCCCCAGCAGGGCGTGGAAATCCAGGACCCCCAGCAGGGCGCGGGTTAATAGCTAATTGAATGTATCTGCCCACTAATCGGCCCCTAAAACCTGTTATTTAAGAAATTTAAGAAATGAATGTCACGTGCGCGTCATGACTGCCAACCATAAGCGCTACCATATTCTAGTTTGAACTAACTTTTTGCTAGCTCCGACCACATGTAGTAGGTTTTCTAGTAGTTATACTAGAAATTCCTACCAAAGTTCGTCCTACCCTTCACTCAATATACCCTGCGTCCAGCTGCTCCCGGAGCAGGAGAAGATTCACCTCATCCAGGTGTGCCGTGAGGGACCGCACGTTAAGATGGCCGAGTTTCAGGGCTCTAGACGGTCCGGCAGCCGCACCGGCCCCAGCCCGCCGTGTCTGTCGCAGTGTCATGCGTGGCGGGCAGAGAAGATGGCGCCGCCCAACCCCGGCGCAGCCCGTACGCACGGTGAATGGCCGAGACGTGACGCGCACCGGGATCGGGCGACGCGTCTTACGGCCCCCTCTCACACCCCGGCGACCGACTCCTCTCATGATGCCAAGTCGTCTCAGGCGAGTCAAGAAGCCGCCTCCAGGTGCATCCCAGCGCTCGGCGATCAGGTCCCGCAGCTGAAACAGTCTTAGTCGTGTATAGGTGGCGCCACCGACCCGGCGCTCCGGCGGCCGATCAGCTGCGGTCACGTGACCAGTGACAGTGGAGGCATCCCAGTTCAAGGTCAACGGCGGTGCGGCAGCTGACGGGCCACGGCCAGGTGAGACGGTCATGGCGCGGGGAGGCACCGCGAGCTCGTACAGCCGGCCGCGGACGTAAACAATCCCGGCGCGAGACGAAACCGGCGCAGCAAAGGTGAACTCCCGGATCGACGTACCCCGACTCCAGGTGAGTAGTGCGAGGAAAAGTACACAACAACACTTCTCCACACGGCCAAGGTACATTATGGACACAAAAATAGCACTTAATGATATCCTAAAATAGAGCAAAATCACAAAACCAGCGGAGCACCAAACCGGCCCCCATAGACCACTATATACATACAGGTATATAGTGGTCTACTAGGGTGACCCGCGTGCTCCGCAACGCGAAAAGGGATATTTTCGATCGGCGGGTGTTCGGTTGTTCTTGTGTCGGTTGGGTTATCTATCCATTTCGGTCGATTGCTTTTTGACGGCTAAACGTTTTGGTTTGTGGAAAAAATATCCACCGCATCGAGGTGCCCGTGTCTGATAAGCATGCTTTCCACTTCAGAATCTGTCAAATGTGCTTTATAATTGAGGTGCGTAGTTTTAAGACAAATGAAAGGCGTAGATAATTTTCGCTAAAAATCGTTTTGCAGAGGTTTAAAACATTTATATTTTTAAGAATACTGTTGCTTGTCATGCAAACGTGATGATTGGATCTTGGAGAGAATTGAATGCTCTTTCTAATGATAGCATTTTCAATTGTCAAGCGTATCAGGTTAAGCAGCAAATCCCGTGTATCTTTTTAGTGGCACATTATGGACAAATACCATTTTAATTCAGCGATTTTTCCACATTGTTTTTGATCAATTAGCTGTCCACAATTTTTCCATGAGAGGCGGTACATTTCTCTTGGCAATTGACGTTGTTTCAACTCTCTCAGTCTGATGGTCACGGGAAAATAAAATAAAATCCAAAATCCGTTTAAAATGGCACTTTTTGAAATGAAATTGCCCTCACACTTGCACGTGGCGCGTGCCACCCCTGCACCGCACACTATTCGATTGCCCGTTCGATTCTCTACACGATGCTGTTTTCCCCGTGCCGATCGGGCGCACGGCTACCGAGATATTGCACGGGGAACGGACCCGTGTCGGGCAAATTTAGCCATTTTCGCCCGTTTTTGCCAGCCGATTTATACATGTAAAGTCTATGACGCGAATTTGCACTTTTTGGGCACGCGCCACGCGCTCGCTATCGATCCGATCGAGCCGAGACCGCTCAAAGGCACGTTGTCCAATGTCCATCCTTGTTCTCATGGGTGTAGGAGCGCCAAAAATATTGGTGAAGGATGCCACCTGAACCTTATGAAAAGGGACAGGACCGTGCCAACCAACACGCACAGTGCAAGCGGGGGGGGGGGGGGGGCGAATTTCGCCAACCCCTTGTTTTTCGCAGATATCTTACGCCCTTATCATCCCATTAACGTCAAATTTTCAATGCCTGCCTAAAACTGAATTGTGCATCTTGCCATGACAGCAAGATGTAAATCAGGGCCTCGGCTGAGGAATTTTGACTACTGGGGCAAATGGTCAAAGTGTGTTAACCCGCGCCCTGCTGGGAGGGGGGGGAGGTTTTTGAACACCCACCATAACACCCACCCTGCGGTTTTTCGCGGATATCTGAAAAACGGCGGCACCTTATCATCTATCAATTTTATACATTTTGTGAAAATTTCAGACCAGGGTCCTTCAAGGTCAGGTCACCAGGTCGCTACAAGTGACCTCACCTCATAAACACATCATAAAATGTTTCAATGTATGCCATAGCTACACCAAGTGACGGATCGCTTTGAAGCTTTCAGCAATTGATAAGTGCAACAGTATGTACAAAATTCGGAATTTTCATATCGGTGACCTAATGTCGGGTCAATTTTGCGACCTCTCCAGGTATTATATGTCAATGGGAGAAAATTCAAAACCGTCTTTTTCGGACGAAAGTCATTCTTAACACTCTCAAACACTAAATTACAAGGAACTTTGACACACTGAACATGAAAACGGCACCCGTGACCCCTGTTTATGCCCCTAAGGTCATCTCAGGTCACGAATGGTATCTAACAGTTTTTTTTGCGACTAACTTTTGAAAGAGGCATGCTAGAACGATGAAAACGCCTTATATATGTTCAGCTCGACGATACAGAACCACTAATATGCAACATGACAATGTCCGGTCAGGTCATGACCTTGACCTGAGGTCAAATTTTCAAGTTGACCTTTCAAGGTCAAGTTATAGTTCATTTGATGCGTCTTGACGAGAGGATCTCGATGCCGGTGAAAATAAGCTCGTACAAGGCTTGAGTCAAAAGTTATTGCAGAAAAACTGTTTCCGAAAAAATCGGCTATTTTTGCAGTTTTTGCCCCCTGCAGGCAAAACCGTTGACGTTAGGTCAAATCTGAGAGAATCACTCAGAAAGGGCGTTAATAGGGCTATCGAATGCGCTTTTCCGTGGCGCTGTAGCTCTATTGGTTCCCGAGCTATGCGTTGGCTTCTTGTAAATTGTCGACATTCGACCTGAAAATCGGCAAAATTTTGCCTTCAATGACCTCTGGTGACCTGACCTTTGACCTGACCGAAAAAGTGACCGAAGTGATTTCGTCATTATTTTTTACGCTCTTTCGAACGCCGCCTTCTGCGTATCGCTACGTGGCCCAGGAGCCGAGTTAGAAGGGGGGTGTTCAAACACCCCCCCCCCCAGCAGGGCGTGGAAATCCAGGACCCCCAGCCGGGCGCGGGTTAAAAAACAGACTCAAGGTAGGTACGTTTTTCGGCTACTAGTCGTTTATTGTTTTCGTTTCGAATTTTCGACCTTCGCATCGAGGTCGTTGTCAAGAAACATACAACAATGACGATGACATGCATCGTGAACACGTTTGAAAAATAGTACGGTCATCATATCTAAAAACGTGCAAGTAATCCCTCCAGCTATTTCTGACCTGAAAATCTGTACCCAAAATTAATGAAGAAAAAAAAGTGTATGAATAATATGAAAGAATGAATGAAAGAAGCGCTACAAATACACGTCAAGAAAAACGACACGATCAACCGAGTAGACGGCACCGCATTCAGTCCTTTATGGGATCAGTGCTGGTAGGGCAACGAGATCCGACGATCAAGCAATCAAAGATTTTAAGCATGTATTTTTAATGTGTCACAGCCTGTTTGTGTGTCTCATGTACTGCATTCATTCATTCATTCATTTATTCATTCATTTCTTCAGTCAGTCAGGCAGTCAGTCAGTCAGTCAGTCCGTCAGTTAGCCATTCATTCATTCTTTCATATTATTCATACACTTTTTTTCTTCATTAATTTTGGGTACAGATTTTCAGGTCAGAAATAGCTGGAGGGATTACTTGCACGTTTTTAGATATGATGACCGTACTATTTTTCAAACGTGTTCACGATGCATGTCATCGTCATTGTTGTATGTTTCTTGACAACGACCTCGATGCGAAGGTCGAAAATTCGAAACGAAAACAATAAACGACTAGTAGCCGAAAAACGTACCTACCTTGAATTAAGATGGCTAGTCGTAAAAGCTTGAAATCATATAAAAAACAGACATTTGATCAACCGTCGAATCCAGTAGTTCTAAGCATAGGTAGGTGAAGACCCTCCCTTGCATTGTCCAAGATTGGTGAAGGATCCTTCACCAATCTGAAACTTTGGTGAAAGGTATCCTTCACCAAAGAGATACGTTGCTACACCTATGCTTGTTCTATAACTTGCGCAAATTTCAGCGCGGTAGGTGCAACGGTGTGATCTGTAACCCGCGCTACGTAGCACCATGTCGCGACCTTCGTAATAGACAGAAACTACGCCCTCCTCAAATAGTAATATAGATGGCATTACCTAACAGACTGCGGTGGCACATGTAGGGTAGACCGGGGCAAGTCGCCCCGCCGAGGTAAAACGTCTCACCGATGTTTCTCGGAACTGGCAAGGTTCTGGGGAAACATCCTGTCTTCCATAATACGTGCAGTATATGATCATTATATGAGCAGAGTGGAAAGAAATTGTTATAACCCTTTGGGGAGATATAGCCAAAAATGTGTTTTTGGAGTGATTTTTATGTTTTGTTGTCTGATTATGCATCATGGCGTTCTTTTATGGTCCACATCAGGTTAACGACTTTTATGTATTCTGAACAACTATTGTCTAACGCTTATAATGCCGGGTTGGTTCGTGATAAATTATGTCTTGCTACTTGCTAGAACGCAAGGCGATGTTCTCTGACCGAATTAAGTAAAGGGGTAAAACGCCCCAGTAGGTCGCGGGACAAAAAGCCCCATGGGGCGTTTTACCTCATGTGTTGTTCGGACTACTCACTTTCTAATGCTGGCGAACAGTAAGTTTCTATGCCTTTATATGTATTTTTCTCAGCAGCTGGAAGACAAAGGAAGTATTTTGTTAACATTTGCATTGCAATAATTTATTATTTGGCCTTAGGTGGCAGGTGAAAAACCTGCTCATACAATAGTATCATAGCTGAACACCTGATAGGATGGAATGTGCTAACCTCAGTGCCGTGCCTCCCAAGGTCTAACAGACCTCTCATATAATATTTAGCCAACTACCATGTTTAATCTTTAATCTAGAGTATGGGGCTACTTGCCCCAGGCCGTGGGGCGTTTTGCCCTGGGGTTGGGGCAAAATGCCCCATTTGCAGTTGCCTCACAAATCACTTCTTAGCTTGGAGTCCGATCATAACTGAATGAATTTGAGGGGTGGAATTTAAAGTAAAATGTCCAAAGAACGCATTGAGCACAAATTTGGCCATCCAGGTGATGTGGGACAAAAGTTATGTAGCAAAATAAATTATCTGGGGCGTCTTGCCCCAGGCTACCCTAATTGTAAACATTTATACCTCGTAGAAGACAAAAGGTTTTACCGTTAACGGTGTCAAATGGAAACGGACTTCAGACTGTACTGTGTAGGCATTTGGCCCACACCATTAGACATATAGTGCATCGGCCTGAAAAAGTACAGTAACAATATCTATAGGTTTAAGTTTTTAGCCGGCCGATCCGTCTCCCCTGTCGAAAACCCGTAGGTAGGTACGTACGGACATCCCAAATATGGAAAGTTTTGCTGCTGATTGCTGAGCCCCCGCCCCCCTGACAATATCATAAAGTTACACCCCTGAACGAGACCATCCCAAAATGTTGGCTTAAGTGCATTCTGGTAATGCATTTTTGACCGTGGTCAATTTGCTTACACCAGTTATTACCATATGGTGGAGCATCTCTTTAGTATTGGCACGAGCGTTCGGAAAATGTTGGTATATGCTTTCGGCCCGCTCAGACTGTAATGCATTAGGTATCTGGGAAACGGTTTTGGACCGTGGTCATTTTTCGTTTACCACATGCCGAGATATCCCTTTAACATTAGCACGTGCATTTGGGAAATGGCTTCGGCCCGCCTCGGCTAATGTTGAAGGTATTTGGGAAACGATTCGGCCCTAGGGCTTTTTGATTTTCCCAGACAAAGTTTTACTGAATATTCTGAGCGGAAGAACCAATTTCAAAGAAGATATTTACGGATTGTGTGTTCACTAACAGCAACAGCAAAAGTAAGTGACTGTGTGTTTACATACTTTTGCTGTCAACGTAATTCAACTAAACAAGGTTATCGTTCAAATGCCAATGTATTTATTGCTGCAGAACATGGTCGGAATAATCATTATTTCTACATAATGCACGCAAAAAACGATCAATTTAAATGCGTGAAGCATCTTAACGTGCCACCATGAAACATTTGATATTGTTCCAGCTGGGATCCAAGACGCGTTTGATTCAGCGTTTCACCCAATTTTCAGTTTTCCTCACGGTTTCCTCACTCCTGCTGGACTCCATATCTTTATTCTAACTTCTGGCGCTTCACCATCTTCATCCTCAGCTTTTTCAAACCCGAAATAAGGGGGAAGTAGGAATTTCATCATTCATGCCCAACGCAGCCCAATAATGAAAAACACAAAAAATAATCACGGTGACTATAAATATGAGCATAGTACTATTATAATATTAACACAATATTAAGATTAAAGTGTAAAATATCAAATGAATATGAAATTAGCTGTTGCGCCGGTACGGCATGTGGTAAATCTCTTCCCAACCTTGGGCTGTGAAAATGCAGTTTTATTCACCTCGGTTTTTTGCTACGGACCTCGTGCCTACCGGCACTCGGTCCTCCGCACAAAAACCTCGGTGAATAAAACGCATTTTCCCAGCCCCGGTCGGGAATATATAATACCAGCAGATTGTTTTGAGGTCATTGACCCGTCTTTCAACATTGCTTACAAAGCTCATTTCTAGCTATGCTTCTTTTATCTCTGCGTTGCCCAGAAGACGGGATAACTTTGGTGGGCCATGTGGCGATATCTATCCGTAGGTACGAAACGCAAATAAACGCCAATAATCAAATTTTTATTCAGGTACACGTCATTTTGGACTAGTCGACAGGGCAGTGTTGACAGCTCCGGGTGTTAGCATGCCGTGCTTCTTACTTCATTTTGATGTTCATGATTCCACGGTTACTGATGTTGAACACGATATAAGGGGAGCTGGAAACTGATATTTCGAAGTAAGGCTTCAATTTCTTCACGCATTGTTCACTTTTTTTCTAAACGTTTCCCTACTTTTTATTTTTTAATAACAAAACTCAATACAATCTAAATTGTCATCACCAAAGTCAAATCCTAAGAAACTGGTGAGAAGCGTGGTTTTGAGAAGCTCATTTTGCAACTACGTGCACCATATGGTAAAATAAATACCACACTTAGGCCGGAATGATTTCTTGAGGACCTCGGTCGTTGTTTGATTTTCCACCCTCGGCCTTCGGCCTCGGGCGGAATATCAACAACGACCTCTGTCCTCAAGAAATCATTTACCCGCCCCGTGTGGTATTTTATATTACCACACCCCTCTGGCTAATGTATTTGAATAGGCCAGGCATACAGTAAAAGGATATTCTTGTTCCTTACTTTTACCTTGTGGAGTACTTTAACAATACCTTTTACTTGCTTTCTGGTGCGCCCATCACTATTTTAAAATCTGGATTGCAACGCTGTAGGAAAACTTTTTTTCATTTGTCATTTCGTCCACTTTTGAGCAGTGATAATTTAGTTGGTTTTATACATTAGATAATGAAGACGGCTCCTAACTTTTTACTCGAATGGTATACTTTTTGCTAGGGTGAGGTCAACTTAAGTAGTTGACCTTGGGTCAAGGTCAGGTCAGAGCCCCTCAGGTCACGAAACTAGGCAAAGGGTATCATATGGCATATCATTCGATTCGGAAGGTCTTCCCGAGTCCATTGGTGGCTTTCCCGACTCTCTAGCTCCATTGGATCGGGCGTTGTTGACGAAAAACTCGTACGACCCTAGTGACGTCATAAATGACGTCACGCAAGGTTAACAATGCAAAAGTGAAGCATTGGACATTGCAAGGAGTGCATGAAATCACGATACCATGTACATGAGATAGTTTAAGATCATTTTCGGCGCCAAAATAACAGTTTTTATATTTCCCCATTGACTTATAACAGTGATGTCACGTGACCGACCTGACCTCATGTAACCTTAAAAATTCCCAGATATACAAGTTGTGAAACATCTGGAGGACACCATGTATGCGTCCTGTAACTTTCATCTCGGACAGCTATGGTCATTGGCGTCCAAAACAATGTCAGAACTAAACAGCCTTTTTCACCCTCGCGCTTTTAGGAGAGAGGGTTGGACGAACCCTCTTTTCACTTTTTTTCAGATGACTCAGACTTCAGTTGAAATTTCAGTAACCCGTGATGTCACTAGGCAGCTTTAACACGCCATTTGTAAGCTCCCCTCCCGAAATCACTATTCGAAACCGTTATCGTGACGCAAAATAAATACATTTATAGAAAGAACACCTTCCTATTTTTGGCATACTTCTTAACAATGAGCTACATATTCTTTTAAAGAAGTAAAAATTCAAAAAAAAAATTGGTCCCAAAGTCCAAACGCCAGTCACCCCGTAATAATGGAAAGAGGTTCACTACAGTGACAGCGGATTTATTACGAATTAACACGAGCCGGTCCGTTCGTCGACCAGACGCGGCGGCGGTCGCAGGCCGAGAGCAGGGTATATTGAGTGAAGGGTAGGACGAACTTTGGTAGGAATTTCTAGTATGACTACTAGAAAACCTACTATATGTGGTCGGGACTAGCAAAAAGTTAGTTCAATCTAGAATATGGTATCGCTTACGGTTGGCAGTCGTGACGCGCACGTGACAATCATTTCTTTAATTTCTTAAATAACAGGTTTTAAGGGCCGATTAGTGGGCAGATACATTCAATTAGCTATTAATAATTGATTATGCAAACATTCAAGAATCTACATCATTTGATTCTAGCCAAAATCACGCGGCGCTCCCAGGATTCGAACTCACGACCCTCGGATCTGTAGCCCGATACGCTACCGACTGCGCTACCGCGGACCGCGAATCGACGATCGGAGAGGCGGATCGCGGGTGCTGGCGTGCAGAGAAATCTTTACCCTGTACGCCGTAGAAGATCGGCTGGGTTTCGTGAAAAATGGTAGAGGAATTGTCGAAAGAAAATTCATTCATCTATCATTTGAGACTAAGAAACATTGATTCCTTCAAAGGTTGACCGAGATATCGCTCGCCGAAAACAGGCCATTTAACATGTAAACCCTATGGGCTGGTAGGAAATGTACGCCGTGGAGCAGCAGTGCTACCAACTAACTTCGGCGGGGGCCGGGCCGAGAGAGCGACGTGACGGAAGTTACTAATAACTCCAACTATGGCCGCCAGGTGGCGGATGCAGACAGCGCTGCAATGCGTGAACGGGGGCAACGCACATCTTCAGCTGCGGCCAACAGGTGGCACGCAGATCGTCGCTCGGCGCACCAGTTGGGCACTGGTGTGGAGGCCGAGCGCCGTTCACAGACAACGCACCACAGGCGGCACGGCGAGCCACAGACGTCACCACACCTGTCAGCAGGGTGTGGTGGTGTGATCACTTTTCACTTTTTTTCTCCTAACCATCTGCATCAGGGGAAAAACGCGTAAAAAACAGCAGAGGGTTATAGATATAAAAGATCAAGGTGTACCGATAAGTAACGCATGAAAACAGACAACTGAAATAACCGCGGATGACAAAAAAAAAAAAAATACACGCATGACTAGTCACTATTCAGCGCATCGCATCGTTTCGTATCGAAATTCGAAGGACACTATTCAGCAAGGACATGACACGGTTACATAGTTACGTCACGTTCGGTGAGTCGATCGTTTGTCAGGGCCGCCGGACTCCTCGGCCGACCGGGCACGTCAAGGCAAAGGGACGCGCCATGGCGGCGCGGCGGCCGTCCAGTGTAGAGCGGCGGCCGAGCCGACAGAGGAGACGGCGGAGGACTGGAGATCAGCCGCATCTTCAGCAGGCAGCAGCTCTACCCTATTTTTGAAATACCTAGCAAGCGCCAAAGTGATGAAACCGAGAAAAAAGAGGAAACGTTATTGTGTGCTAGCCTAAGGAAATGCGCATAAAATGCACCTAGCTGATTATTGTTTATATATATATTTTATGTGTGTAATTGAGAAATAGTAGTCGGACATTTGAAATGCTTCTGAAAATATGTTAATGTGGACTTGCTAGATTGGGTGTAGCATTGGATGAAAACAGAAAAACCTAGCGACGTTACTTGCTATGTTTTTCTGTGCCAGGCACCTGTTACCTACCTAAGATTTCGGTTGGCAAAAAGTATGTCATTAAAAAAAACTGATCGAGTCATTCAAGAGTCAAAGAAGTCAAAGTCAAAGAATCAAGTCATTGATATTGTGGACGGTGGCAATATTCTGAAGAGTGACTCACTGAAAGAATAGATCACTTTAAACAAGGTTGAGCTCTAAACAGTGATGAATTTGTCCAAAATTTGTTAGCTTCCCCATAATGTTTCCCGATATCTGTGATCATAAATGATGACACACGTTGAGAATGCACAGTGTACACATGTATTGGTATGTCCACCTTGACATAACAGTTAACTGGCATTGGCGTACAGTGGCATAACTAGTAAACGTTCATGCAGTTTTGAGAAAGTAGATGCACACCAGTCCTCCCAGATCAGGCTTGGTAATCAAGCTCTGGGCCTGGTTATCTACTCATTGGTTACCAGGTCTGCTGCCACATTGCTCACAGACAGATCATGCCAAAACCTGTTTTTGGCAGGAGCCACTCCAGAGGACGAGAGGAGGCTCAAGATCCCCTCCTTTTTGGTGGGATGAATTCCACGTGGCTTTGACTGGCTTGAGCCGAGGTCCAGAAGCCGGAACTTAGGACTCAGGAAGTCAACCTCTTTGAGCTCAGATGTGCAGCTTCCTTCCCTGAACTGCATTTTCCTCGAACCCTTGGTGAACACTGCCTCGCAGATGTCATTGATTTTAGGGAGACTTGTTGAACCAGACGCCTTGCGGGAGCGAACACCAGAAGCACACCTCTTGAAGTCGGCGCTGCTCATCGTCACCACCTTGATGTTGCTACCAGACTTCTCGCACAGGTCGCAGAGCTCGTCGAAAGTGATGGCCTCGCCGGTTTTCTTCAGCTTCTTCCCTATCTGGCCATGCACACTATCAGCCTTCATATATGTGTCCCCTTTCGAGGTATCGCAGCTTGATTCTCTCGGGGCCCCACAACGTGTTCACACACGAGGCAAGAACTGTGAACAGTATCCAGTTTTTGTTTTGTCCCACGCAATTATCGGCCCAGAACACGAGCTTTGTGGCACCACTGAGCTCCACACATTTCAAATACGAGGACGCCACCCCTGCCGCCCCCCTGCCCGCCAGACCCTCATGCCACATGACGCAATAGTCAGGCGTTTTGCCGTTCATGCAGGCAAACGTCTCATTGAACACGACCAGACGGCTCACAAAAAAGTGGTTTTTCGTGGTCATTTTTGGAAGAAGCAGCACCTTTTGCATATCCGCAGTATACGCCATTTCATCGTCATCCAAGTTGTCTACAGTGCCTCGATATGCATCTCTCGCTACTTTAGCACGACCCAAATGCTCTCTCCCACTAACACACACTTCACACGTAGTGATGTGATGCTCTTTTGGCGCATTCGATAACGCGGACGTGGATGGAGCTGGGTCAGCCGGGAACTCCTCGGGAACGGCAGGAGGAGGACCAGGAACGCTGGATCTGGCACCCCTGCCACTCGTATCGCCGGCTGACACTGCAGACGACGGCTCGGCCTGCGTCCAAGGACACGGCGAAAATTCGTCAGTGTGCCTTTCGGTCATTGCAAAATCGGTGTCAACGTTGATCAGTGAGAACAGAGAATTTGGAGGTGCGAAGGTTAGTTAAGGCTTTCTAGAACGACATCATGATGATGTTCACATGTGTGGCTATCAGTAACAGATGACGACAAACGATAAGTACATGGTTTTTACCTGAAGCGCAGAAGACGTGGATGATGCGGGGCCGTCCAGGAACTTCTCTGGGACACCAAAAGAGCCATGAGCTCCAGAGCTGCCGCTTGGAGTTTCACTGAATGCACTGAGTGACAAGTTCATTTCCTTCAAGTGACTTTCAAGGTGCTTGCACTGGTCACAGTCATCCTGAGGAGGTTGTCCGAACGTGATTTTCTCCTCTTCAAAGGCTTTTCTGTATGTCGGGTAAGATACCTGCTGGTGAGATGAGTTGTAGTCGCGCCACATATCTGTGATTGTCAAATTGGACTCAAGATACCGCCTATTTGGCGCATGCTCTTTTCTGTAGTGACTGATTTGTGGGTGATAGGAGTTGATGTGTTTCTTGATAGGATCTGTACATATCCTGTTAGGTGCCGGGGCTTTTCCTCGCCTGTCAATCAGCTCTGGCATTGGTTCGTCACTTGAGGTTACACCTTCTGTCTTATTCCTGATGAAGCTGGTCACCATGCCGTCTGTCTTCAGTCCCAGAGTATGGAGGAACATCGTTTTACACACATGAGTTGAAAACTCACTTGTTGGCAGGCTGTATTCAATCGTCCTCGATTTCTTGGCTTCTCTCTCGGACGAATGTTCACCTTCACTCCGAGCCCGGCGTCTCTTCACAGGCTTCACCGCGATGTGGGCATTGAAGAAGCTCCTCCTTCCGCTGAATGGCGATGCCCAAAACCTTTTCCTGATGCTTTCCCGCTCTTCTTGGGGGAACTTGTTGCCACATTCTTTCTTGCAAGAACATGGAGGTAGAAGCCGGTACTTCTCCACGTTATACTGAGCTCGACTACGCTGCGTTAGTCGGCGGCGTCGGCCAACTGCAGTCCCATCATCATCACTCTCTTCGTCATTGCCGTCTCCATCAGACACTGTGTCTGAATCACCATCCTGATGGCGGTGATGTGCGATGCTTTCCTTTGGATCGGGATGTTCGGGGCGCAAATCTCCAACAAGTGACACGTCCTCAGCACTATCTAACCTCTCACTCGACACTTCAACTTCTTGAATAAAGTCCAGCATGTCCCAGTCAGGGATCGAAGGATGCGATTCAAGCCAGTCACTTACACTTTCATGCCCTGACTCCATATCGCTGCGTCTCAACATGTCCGACATGCACCATCTAAATCCGATTTCTGAAACAGGAAGCAGCCTGCAGGTATATTTTGTGTCATTTGGCCGGATTTTATTTTACCGATGCGCACGTTGTTTGCGAGAACGAAAAGCTAGTAGGAACCATCAATCAAATGTTGAGGTATAGGCGAAAGGTACTTACTGTGACAGATAAGCTGACAGAAACGCTGGAAAAAGATAGCATTGTTTTCGCTTTTAAAGGGACAGTATCACCATTTTGATGAAATTTGACATTGCATAGGCCCTACCTTTCTGGTCCGGGAACTGAAGACCGATCCTCGAAGCTCCACACCGTTATCCCGCTATCGCCGCTCAAAGTACGAAAGGTGTACTACACTTTGAATCGTGCTTCACTATCTTCACTGTTTAAATGTTTGCGCCGTTTTGAATTGACCGCCAGTAATAAAACTTTTACCCTGGTCATTTCATCAAATTTTATAAAGCCAAAACGTTTTTCGCAGTTATTCATCACCGTTAAATTCATTAAATAGTCGTAGGCAATTTCCGCTGTTTCCTTCGGATTCTAGCGGCTCAACAAAGGAATTCCTCCAGCTTGAATCACAATCTCCCTCCAATGTATGACGTTTATCACGTGATTGTCACGTGATATTTTATCCCATTGTCAATTGTCACGTCCAATTGTCACTCCCTCCAATTGTCACGTGATATTTTTATAGGCAATACCTAAGGCTACCTCTCCCTAAGGACAACTCAATCAGAAGAACGACCGCGTAAGCGTAGCGTCAATAATGTATTTTCTGCGCCAGTTCTGTAGTAATTTTGCATGCTTCCAAACTGGCGGCCATGCTTGTATAGTGGCGGTTCGCTCATGAAAATGAATCATGAAAATGAAATGTGGTTGCAATATTTTTCACCAAGTTCGGTCCTCAAACTATGTTTTTCTGATTCAGAAAAATAAGAAATGCTAGTACAAAAAAAATCAGCTCCATACATTGATTTTTTTTTCGATGATACTGTCCCTTTAAATAGCTAAAAACTGCGTGCTTATTTACTTGTGAGGTAAAACATAGTATGTCTCACTTCAACAGGGCCCCCTATAATTGGCGCGCAGTATAATGCCCGTAGAAAAGGAAAAACCTAGCATGAAACACATGTCACGTACTAAGTTAATGCAAGATGGGATGTTGAAGCCTTGGTGGGCAGGGTAAAACCTAGCAAGCAGCAGTTCCCCACATGCTATGTTTTTCTTTGTCAAAGGGAAGTTGTCACTGGACTTGCTATATTCTACCTGATTAATATCTCAGTTATGGGGACAGTTATGAAAAAAACAATTGCAGAAATGAGTCCGTCGCTCCCGGAAACCCCCTTAGCATATCTAACTCATTTTTGTTTACATTGGCGCTTACTATGTTTTTCCTTGACACGGTAGAGCTGGGCTCGAGGACATATCAGGCTTGATAAAACAGGCTCACAGTCATCACTCTTGGCTTCTGTTTTAGGAGACAAGTCGGGGGCAGAACAGGCTCAGAGACTACTCTCTTGGCTTCTGCTCTTGCTGACGAATCCGAGGCGGAACAGGCTCGGAGACTACACTCCTGGCTTCTGTTCATCTTCGTAGGCGAATCCGAAGCTGGTCAAGTCCGTGAAAAGCACAAGGCCAAAGCAACGCCAGCCGCCATGTTGTAAAGAGTAAACCGCCTTCAATGACATTTGTACAAGGGTCACTGCTGCCGCTTCTGGCAAAAATGAACATTAACGGGAAGCATGGATCGAGTCGCTGCCACCACGCCAGTCACCCCGTAATAATGGAAAGAGGTTCACTACAGTGACAGCGGATTTATTACAAATTAACACGAGCCGGTCCGTTCGTCGACCAGACGCGGCGGCGGTCGCGGGCCGAGAGAGCGACGTAACGGAAGTTACTAATAACTCCAACTATGGCTGCCAGGTGGCGGATGCAGACAGCGCTGCAATGCGTGAACGGGGGCAACGCACATCTTCAGCTGCGGCCAACAGGTGGCACGCAGATCGTCGCTCGGCGCACCAGTTGGGCACTGGTGTGGAGGCCGAGCGCCGTTCACAGACAACGCACCACAGGCGGCACGGCGAGCCACAGACGTCACCACACCTGTCAGCAGGGTGTGGTGGTGAAAAGATACAAATGAAAGAAAACTCGATATGTCATATATCAAAAAAAGCGTATTTTTCGAAATTTCAAAAATGCATATTAATCGCTGTTTCATTGCAAGATCAATGTTATATAACATTTGGCATTTGAATAATCCGTCTCAGAGTTACAGCCCGCCAAACTTAGCGCTGCAAAGCAAGATCCAAAAAATGTTATACACCATAACTCAAAAAATACTTGTCTGATAAGCCTGAAATTATTACAGGTGGATTCAGAGCCCCTGATTACATCTGAGACCAATTCTCGTCAAATTCCGAGAGATGAGGGTGTCAAATTAGAAAAAAGTGGTACGATCTATCGTGGAATGCCCAAGTGTCACCACCACGTACTTGACTGATACAACTTTGGCTCGGAACGAAACGAATTAGTAACTTGCCTTTAGCCTGTTCTCTCCGCGCGTCTAACAAAGTCTCGTCAGGTCACCCGGGCCGACGAGTTTTACAAGTAAGACAGTAGTAGGCTGTGCAGGTGCGGCCGGGATCACTCGGCGTGTCCGCTGCCCGTTTTATGGCATGAAAGCCGAATCGATAGTTGTCAACGAAACTACCACCCCCCCCTCTCTCTCTCTCTCTCTCTCTCTCTCTCCCTTGCTCTGTTCCGTAGCATACTTGTAGCGGGACAGTAAATGGTGCCATTGAGTTTCACTAACATTATTGGGACGCTTTTGTTTGGTTGACATCTTATTGTGCAGAGACTCGGAGCGTTTACCGAGATATGGGTATGCAAATTGACACAATTCAGATTATAAAAAATTAGTCAGTCACGACAGCTTGTTGCTTTTATGCATTTTGGGCCTTGGGAATCTAAACTGCTAAATGATCTGCCGACAAACTGATGGGCGAGCGTGAGTCGTTACGCGGCGGCGATGATGTTGAACAAAGAAAACAGGAAGACTAGTTGAGAGCATCACGACCAGAACCAAAGGAAACAAGAAGGAAACCACGACAAAAATCAGCATCGACATCTTCATCAAAATCCCAATGCAAAACGCCGCGTAACATACTGTATAATTATTTGAACATAATGTGAGATGATGTTTTTCGTACTCCAGCGTAGATGGGTAGCCATACGGCTTCCACGGTTGACAGTGATGACATCCGTCATCTTTTGCAAACTCGTTAAAGATTTTGGGCTGTACGGGGACTCGAACCCCGGGCCTTTGGATTAGCGCTCCAATGCTCTACCTCTGAGCTATACAGACCAAATACTTTAACGAGCTTTCTGCCAAGTTTTATGCGGATCATTCTTAGGTGTAATTTTTATCCGCTGGGACTGAGAGCGTGAGATGATGTTTTTCGTACTCCAGCGTAGATGGGTAGCCATACGGCTTCCACGGTTGACAGTGATGACATCCGTCATCTTTTGCAAACTCGTTAAAGATTTTGGGCTGTACGGGGACTCGAACCCCGGGCCTTTGGATTAGCGCTCCAATGCTCTACCTCTGAGCTATACAGACCAAATACTTTAACGAGCTTTCTGCCAAGTTTTATGCGGATCATTCTTAGGTGTAATTTTTATCCGCTGGGACTGAGAGCGTGAGATGATGTTTTTCGTACTCCAGCGTAGATGGCTACCCATCTACGCTGGAGTACGAAAAACATCATCTCACGCTCTCAGTCCCAGCGGATAAAAAAAAATACACCTAAGTATTTGAACATAACTTTAACCCTCGCCCGTATAGGGGGGGGGGGTCGAACGGACCCCCCCCCCATGGTTTTTCGCGAATAACTCGCGTAAAAAGCGGCCGATCGCGACGAAACTTTCAGTACCCTCGCATTAATAAATTTTACACCTACTCTGAAAATTTCATGACCCTGACCCCAATGACCTTTGACCTGTGACCTACTTTTCGAGACCATGTTTGGCCGGAATCGCGATTCGGCGTATGTCGGCTCGCATTAGCCGCGCGTTTGCAGTTTTTTCGTGGTTTCAAGCGTTCAAACATGTGATATGATGTTGCCCCCATGCGTTAGGGTGGGTGCCAAGGTCACCTGAAGGTCGGGTCAGGTCATTGACCTTTGATGACCTCGGTTCACTTTTTTCTAGTTTTACATGTTTCTAGGCCAGTTTTTGCAGCTGAATTCGAATTTAGAAACCATTTGAACATTTACGAAGTAGTTTTGGTGCCTTCGTAACATGTTACGAAGCTGTCAGAGGCGGTTGACACCTACTAGGAATACCCGGCAGGACCCCCACTGCTTGACCTGACCTGACCTGACCCGACCTGGACTAAATGCATGAAGACATCATCTGTGATCAAAACGAACGTGATATTCGTGATCAGCACCCCGAAAAACCCCGTAGCAGCCACACTTTACGACGTTCTAACAGGTCCCGATTTTCCCGACTTTTAGGTCATTGACCTGACCTGCAAGGTCAACCAATGACCTAGGACCTTAAAATTAGGTATCATCGGCTTCCTCTCGTCACGGGCAACACACTCGTTTTTTCCGCGAAGCTCTAGCTCGTTCAGGGGCGAAACGGTAAGGGGGGGTCCAACGGACCCCCCCCCCCTTATACGTTCGCGGCTGGAAAAACACCAATACGGGCGAGGGTTAAATTAGCGCATGTAAAATCCAGCATAGGATAACAGAAGTTTGCATTCTGATCCAATCCAACACAGTCTATGTACATACAATGATCCATCTGGGAAACCAATAAACTCTGTTGCTATTCATTGATTGGCGATATGATTTATATACAGGCACTTCCATATCCATTTCAATTTGTACTTGTGACAACAAGCTCTTGCTACTTTCACTTCACCTTGAGATATTTCCATTTCGTCACACTCACTTCAAGGAATCTTCTGGGTGTGTCAACTGTCAATATAAAAAAGTAATCTTTTTATAAATATAGCTCGAATGTTTGAATGGACGGATTGACAGAGCCGGAGCTCACGCTAAGCAGAGCTTGTTGCGTAGACCCCGACCCCTACCGTCCGATCGCGCAATTCCGGGTAACGGGAAAATTTAGATGCCAAAATATAACGTGCCCTTCAAAGCCGGACACGGCCTGTCCTGAACTTGAACGCAACGAATGCGGCGGTCGCAAACGTAAATCGAGGTCCCGAATTCCCTATTCCTCAACACAGGCGGCGGCCGGTTCCTGGTCTGCGCGATATGGCCGCCACCTAGACCCTACGGACAATAGGGTTGAAGCGGCAGTGCTCCCCTGTGGATTCCTCATTCCAGGACAAATCTTCGTATGACATTTCTTCGTCGCGCAATTCTTCGTCCGCATTTCTTCGTCCGCAAATCTTCGTCGGCGCATTTATTCGTGTCGCATTACTTCGTCTCGCATTTCTTCGTAAGCGCAAATATTCGTAGTGCATTTCTTCGTCGGCGCATTTCTTCGTCAAGCACTTTTTCGTCCGCGCATTTCTTCGTCTACGCAATCCTTCGTCCGCATTTCTTCGTCTACGCAAATCTTCGTCTGCGCATATCTTCGTCCGCAAATCTGCGGCCAAATCTTCGTCCGCATTTTTTCGTCCACGCATTTCTTCTCCTACGCAAATCTTCGTCCGAATTTCTTCGTCCACGCAAATCTTCGTCCCTGCAAATCTTCGTCCGCAAGTCTTCGTCTGCGCATATCTTCGTCCGCAAATCTTCGTCTGCGCAGATCATCGTCCGCAAATCTTCATATCTTCGTCCGCAGATCTTTGTCTGCGCGTACCTTCGTCCCCGCAAACATTCGTCCACAAATGTGGTTCAATAAAACCATGAATAAATATTAGACCAGCAAGTGAATGACGAATTTATGCATGGTTGAATGTTATTCGAGAAAAACTCGTCATATCTAGCGCCGCCATTTTGAGTTTTTACTCCTGTGACGTCATCTTTGACCTGACCTGAAAATGAGCTTCGTAAAAATTCTAGACCTTGTCCGTGCATATCCCATACCGTTTACCGCTTGTCGTTATCTTGTTTCGTTCTCGAAATCTCAGGGGGGGGGGGGGTGGTCATCCGCTCTCCCCCGTCGGTGCGAGGTTGTCGCGGCCCCCGTCGGTGCGCAGGTTAACTTCTTTTACCCCTTGTCGTTTTCTTGCTTCGTTCTCGAGATCTCAGGAGGAGAGGGGGGTCATCCGCTCTCCCCCGTCGGTGCGAGGTTCTCGCGGCCCCCGTCGGTGCGCAGGTTAACTTCTTTCAAGGTGGGATAGCATTAGCTAGTGGTGTCAATTTCAGAAAACGTATGTTTAATGTCCGTCCAATGTCCAATACTTACGTTGACTGTCCGTCCAAAAATGTCCAAGCCAGCCATTTGTCCAAAGATGTCCGACATCTACGCAATAGTTTACACTCAACACCGCTATTTAATTCGCTTTTAATGTATCGTTACCAGCTCAAACGTGTTAATGATATGGAAAACTGAGCTTTCTAATGGCCAATCAATGTTAAACACGATTACTTTATAAAAGAAAATGAGGTGTAGCAAGCGATTGTCCAAAGTTGTCCAAAGCCCGCTGTCATTGTCCAACCAAATTCCGAATTGGACATTGGACAAAATCGGAATTCCGAAGATTCAAGTTCCGATTGACACCGGGACCGTGTATATCACACCACGGTGAGATTTACACAATACCGGCCATTTGTGTAAATCACACCCACCCCGGTGTGATATACACAATTTTGACCGACTGTGTAAATCACACTCCGAGAGTGTGATTTACGCGAGATGCCACACCAGTGTGTATTTCACACCATCTTCACCACATTAGGTACCATAGAGATGGCCGATCGAATCAGCTGACCGCCTGGCCTAGTGGTGAAGGTGCTTGCACCACGATACGGAGGTTGCGGGTTCGAGTCCCGTCGGCGCCGGTGCCTTTTCCCGCATTTTCGCTTTTCCTTGGTAGCGGTGGGTTCGCTGCCGACCGACAAGTTTAAAAGCACCAATACAATATGGAAAGCGACGTCTGAATGCTCGTGGCGAAGCGGTGCAGTGCCGAAGGCAATGCCTTAGGAGAGATTACAGGCAATGGTAAGTCAAATATTTTTAGGTTAAGTTGTGTATCTGGCTTCAGGCCGAAGGCCTGAAGCCTGATGCACAACCACTTAACCTAAAAATATTTGACTTACCATTGCTTGCAATCTCTTCATGCGAGTAACTTCTTCCTCATCCACGGGTAGGCAAAAATCAGTAGGTCAGGTTTGGTTAGGTTAGGTTAGGTTAGGTTAGGTTAGGTTAGGTAAGGTTAGGTTAGGTTAGGTCAGGTCTAAGGTTTGGTTAAGTGTCTTTCCAGGTGCTGCGTGGTTTGACACCCAGGTGTGATTTACCCACTACCGAGCACACAGTGTATATCACACCCTGGTGAGATTTACACATTGGCTAGGCCTACTGTGTAAATCACACCCAGGTGCTGCGTGGTTTGACACCCAGGTGTGATTTACACACTAGGAGCACATTGTGTATATCACACCACGGTGTGATTTACGCATTTGCCGGGCCTACTGTGTAAATCACACCCAGGTGCTGCGTGGTTTGACACCCGGGTGTGATTTACACACTAGGAGCACATTGTGTATATCACACCCCGGTGTGATTTACGCATCGCCGGCCCACTGTGTAAATCACACTCCGCGTGGTGTGATATACACAGGAGTAGTGTATTGTGTAAATCACACCCGGGTGAGGTTTACACTACAGTGCGATGCATTATGTAATTCTCACCGTGGTGTGATATACACGCGTCCATTGACACCACTAGCATTAGCCACTTTAGTGATAAGGGGAGGGACAATCGGTTCGGGGTCATAGGCCCCGGACCGCCCCTGAGCGGAACCGGTCGGCGGTCGGCGGCGGCGGCGGCGGCGGCGGCAGTCTCGGCGCGCCCTGGCAGCGGTGAGCGGCAGTCTCGGCGCGCCCTGGCAGCGGTGAGCACGCTCTCGGCGCGCCCTGGCAGCGGTGAGCACGCTCTCGGCGCGCACTGGCAGCGGTGAGCACGCTCTCGGCGCGCCCTGGCAGCGGTGAGCGGCAGTCTCGGCGCGCCCTGGCAGCGGTGAGCACGCTCTCGGCCACCATGCGAACGCTGCAGCTGATCGTGGCCGTGTGCGTGACACTGACGGCGGGCCGCGCGGCCACTGTCAGCCGCCCGCACGGCCGCACTGCGCTCACCAACGACGCCGTGGTCATCGAAGGTAGGCGCGTGGCCGGCTGGGTGAGCTGCGAGGTGGGCCTATAGGGCTGACTGAGATACTTTTGAATTCGTTGACTTCCCACCTACATGTGTGACAACCACCTCCTTTCTCCATCCCAACACGGTTTCCGTTCTCTCCACTCCACCGAAACCGCTCTGCTCTCTGTAACCACCGCACCTTTTCCAACATGGACCGTGGTCTCATCTCCCTCCTCGGCCTTCTGAACCTCAGTAAATGCTTTGACGTCATTCCTCACTCACTGCTAATTTCTGAGCTCCAGCTCTATGGTATCCACCCGACCTGGTGTTCCTCTTACCTTACCGGTCATAATCACTACTCAGTCTGTCTGCATCTCTTCTCCTTCCGGTAGCAGAGTGGTTTCGAAGCCCCTTCCTAACACCATGAGAGTCTTCCAAGGATCAGCCCTCGGTCCTCTGTTATTCACAATTTTTGCCAACGACCTCAGTCTGCACGCGCCGGGCGCTCATGTGACCCAGTGCGCTGACGATGCCCAAATCCTTATCTCCGATACCAAACAAAACCTTCCTAACCTTATCCAACGCATGGAGTCTACCCTCGTCCCTCACCTCCTTGGCATCGTGGTTCCATGCCCACTGACTTAAACTGAACACATCCAAAACGGAAATCCTCCTCCTTGGCACCCGGCAGAATACCATAGATCTCCCCCTGTCAGCGTACGGTTCGGTGGCGGGACCGTTCGGGAGAGCCCACATGTTAAAAACCTGGGTGTTATTTTTGACCGCCACCTCACGTTAGATGCCCATGTCAGTGACGTGGTGCGCAGATGTGTCGGCCTCCGGATCGGTCTCTGCCACCTGAGGCGCCTCCTCCCGGAGGGCCTCCTCTAAGGATTTTTCACTGGGTGGGCAAAATTTCCGCCACTCCCCTGCCCTAGGGCGGATCCAGCCACTTGTTTTGGGGTTCAACCAATTTCAAAACCTGTCACGGGGGGGGATGCGGGGTGAGGCGAAATAAGCTGTGCCGTTATTGGAAATAAGATAATAGTTTGCAAAGTCAACGTTTGTCGTATGTTTTATGGTTAGCGATTAGAGATGCCACTTTTGAGCCCGCGAACCCGCTTTCTGCGGGTTTTCAAAACCCGCAGGGTTTTTGGCGGGTTCGAGAAGCAAAACTTGTCGTGTGGCGGGTATTTGGCGGTCAAACTTAAGGACCTATAAATTTTTTTTTTTATTTTTTAGATGCAAAACACAATGCCAAGTGCATTTGCTCAGGTTAACAATATAATATTCATCAAAACAGCTTTTAAAACAGAACCAAATATAAAATATATCAAGGAAGCACATTTCAAATGCAAAACTGAAAACAACCAGCAATAGCATCCAAGTCTAGCAATGACCAAACCAAGGTATAAGCAACAAACTACAAAGCATAAATAAATGCTGATGAAAGCATTTCATTAAACATAAAAGAACCTGAAAGCAAACTTATAGGAAGCTGAACTGAAGTATATGTGCAGTCAGAGGCGGATCCAGCTCAGAGGTTTGGGGGGGGCAAACCATAAAAATTTATCGATTCTTTCCATGCATCGTCCATAGGCGTAATGTTAAAATCATGCCGTTTGGGGGGGGCAAATGCCCATTTTGCCCCCCCCCTGGATCCGCCACTGTGTGCAGTGTGCACTAGATATACATTATGGAAGAACCCAGACTTAAATGAGATGTTTAAAATCAGAGCAAATGCCACATGTTACTTTATTTGCGTCTGGTCGGCATAAAAAACAGCTATCAGCTAAACAAAATTTGATATAAATTCATTGATTACCTATCCTGTGTTCTGTTCCACCCTATATTACGAAAATAACACACCAATTACCCTTACAAAAAATCAAAATATTGACTGGCATACGGCCCAAACATAACGCAGTACAATACTGGCGCACTTCCGACATTCTGACAAGGATTGGCATTTGACTGCGTCAATTTTGGTCTCAGAGGCGAAGGAAAGCTGTCGTTGATGACGCAATAATTTTACAATCAATTTTTCTGTGTTGGTTTTTGAATACCTCAATATAGCAGTTATACATGTTACAAAACCACGTAGCTGGTCGCATTTATTTCTTTTGTCTTTTTACGTCCTTATCATTTGTATGCCGAGAGAGGACCAGCCCGAGAGCATACCAAGACCATCTATGAAATTATTACATTTAATTTAGTATTTACTGTCTCTTTATTTCTTAACCGGTGATTAACCTCTGAATTATAAAACTTTAGCAGTTGTGTAAAATGATTTTATCAGAATGGCACATGAATATGCATTATACAACGGTGTTTTCGCAACAAGTTCACACTAGCTACGGCCGCAATAATTTAGTCGCTGTAACATTCCTTGCAATCAGCTGTTGGTGACGCTTCTGACGCATGTTTCCAGAAACGCGTGGTTCATTCATTGGTGGTTAGTTGGTTTTTGCTGGGATTTTGCATGATTTGTTTTATGTGTAGAAGATCGACTGGATACTCATTATTCACCGTGTGACTATTTTTAACTGGAAATCGCATATCTTTTATATCAACATTCATTTGATAACAATATCATTCCAGAAGCCTAACATTGAGAGGGAGCCAGAGTGAAATTTTGATCCTCAGCCAATGCTGAAGGGTAAGGTGAGAGAAAGATTTTACTGAACTCTTTTCAGAAAGGAATTTCAAATGTATTGATACATTATTCATTTTCCACTATCCAGTGTGCACTTCCTGAGGACTTAGCACAGCAATTTCAAGTCCTTACTATTTGTTTGGCTGTCTTTCTGCACAGCAATGAAGCAAGTAAGGTTTATATAGCTCTAGCATTGACCCAGCTGTATTTTTTTTCTTGCAAAAGCAGGTTTTCAAAATTGCGGGTTTTTTGCGGGTTCGGCCCAGCCAAAATCAGCTTGCGGGTAGTTGTGGTTGGGCAAGGGGTAGCTGCGGGGCGGGGTGGGTAATGAAATTGCAAATTTGTGGCATCTCTATTAGCGATGCTCGAGCGATTCGTTCCAGAGTTACATGTACGTACAGCCCTCCGCAAACTGCGTGGTAACTGGTAGGTATTCTTATTTCGACAAAACCGATAATATCTCAAAGGTTATGATCATCAGTCGGTCGGAACACATTGCATATACAGTGGAATCCGCTTAATAAATCCACGGATAATGAATCCAGCCGCTTATTATAGCCGCTTGAGCTGTTCACGGATTTTCTCCATAGTCACCCGCGGTAAAAAAAAAAAATCCGCTTAATAAATCCACGTACTCCGCTTAACCCGCACCCTGTTGGGCTCTGCCGAGCAACGCGCCCTGTTGGGGGGGGGGGGGGGCAATTTGGCCCCCCTAAGATCTCGAGAACCACGCAACCTAGCGACAAGCAGCAAACGGTGTTGGATAGCCCTATCAGGGAACTACCTTGTGACCCAATTTTATTGACCTAGGTCAAACCGATGACGTCACAGGTCAGGTCAAAGGTCGAATTTTCACCGTTTACAGGGATTTCAAGAAATGCGTTGTAGTCTGTAGAATCGAGTAAAATGCATTTCATTGAAAATCATCGATGGGGAAATGTTCTTCAAAGACATATTTTGCTGTTTGAGGTCACTGATACCAGGTCAGGTCACAGAGGTCAGGTCACTGAGGGTCACAATATGAAAATATTATGTGATGCATGTATTATGGTCCATTTTATATGTCAAATACGATTATGTGGGTCAGGCAGCCTTTGAGGTCAGTTTAGATTATGTTCTGGTGAAGGTCAGGTCAAGGTCAGGTCAAATTAGGTCAAATTTCAAAGGTGATATTTTTGCATAAAATGGTTATCGATTCGATGCAGCTCATCACGGGGAGCTCAATGGTGGTCTTGGTTTTGCCCTACGTGGTCTAGAATCGCTAAAAATTGAGTTCAAAAATTTGACGTCATCATTTTTGAACTTTTTTCCTATAACTTGGCTAAAAAACGAGATATCGATCTGAACTTTGGTATGTATATAGAAGAGCGCAGGGACTATCACATTTAGTCAGTTTTTTTTTCGAAATTTGGAATTTGTTTGGATGTTTTTCGAGTTTTTTTTTTTAATCAATTGTTTGAATTTTTGGGGGTCAAAAACCCAAAATTTTGAAAATCCGAGATAGCAGTTTTGTAGCGTTGCTTTTTTATACTAGACCTTTTAAAGAATTTGAAATTGCTTGGTAACTGTAGATTTTATGAGCGTTTCAAGATTGCATGTTTTTTTGCTCATTTTTGCTCGAACATGACCTCAGTTTGACCTGAATAACTCCTGACCTAAGGTGACCTTACACTTGAAATTTGGTGTGGAGGTGTCAAATTGATGCACGGGAAGGTACTACAAATTTGGTGGCGCTGCGCGTCGCCGTTTTCTTGCTATTCAGGAAAAAGCACAGGGGGACCAAATTGGCCCCCCTCCAACGGGGCGAGGGTTAATTAAACCACTTGGGAGTTTCAAAGACCGCAGTGATATTTCCCCATTCAAAATGTGGCATCTAACCAGCTCAAAAAGAACCGCACTGGAGCAGCGGTCTGCAGCAGTTGGACTTCCCACGACACAAGGGAGTTCAGGGGTATCAAGAGCGCCATCACCAAGCACCTCAGAGAAATGTTCCCGGCAAAGCAGGCACCCTCAACTGTTTCGCTGGCATAGCAGGCATGACGGGGAGTGATCGTGGGGTGGATGGGCATGTCGACTTAATCGCTGTGACAGCTTTGCAGTGTGCGCTGGTCACTTTCAGGGGCTCCACTACGGTCGCAGGTGGGGGTGGGGGAGGGGGGCCGGATGTCCAACCCTAAAACGCACGCCTTTATGCATAAGGCTACATTACGAAAGTCAAATTATTGGGGGTCCGGCCCCCCGTGACCCCACCGGTGCGGTGGAGCCCGTGGTCACTTTCATTGGAATAAGTAAGACAATGAGGAATTCTACCCTGTACGCTTGTAGTGCAGGGGAACGGAAGTGGAACGTGCGGCTGCAATGCATGCTTTTTAATGAAAATAGCTGACACCGGTTAATAAAGCCACCGCTTAATAAATCCAGAACACCTTGTCACCAAGGTGGATTTATTAAAGGGACTATCCCACCTTCTAAAATGTTGTTAAAACCAGTTAAATTGTGCCCGACTTTATAGATTGGATGACCAGGAACACGGTTCTGGCATTTATTTTTCATTGAACATCTTAGGCTTCCCATATTCCAAACACAAACTTTCAAATATGTGACGTCACAGCCCAAAATTACCTCCTTCCCCAGGCCACATTACTGTCATAAAGCTGATTCTTTTTACTCTGTAGGCACCACAACAAAGTTCAGACCAAGTTTTAAGCGATTTTTCAACGAACAAACCCATTTAAATCAGAATGACTAAATGAGGTGACGTCACACTAACGGTCGCTCCATGTTGAAGATAGGGCCTTGTACAAGGCCCATTTTCAAATGAAGGGAACAAATTTCTTCAACACCAAGAGGCCGCGGGGGTTGCAACCTAGATAGATAGTGGTTTCTGAACCTCGCCGCAAACTTGGCTATCTCAACTCAAACCCCATGTTAAAGGTGGGATAGTCCCTTTAAGCGGATTCCGCTGTAGATGCGCCATGCTCCACTCCTTCGATTGATTCAGTCACTGAACAAAGTGTACGTCTACCGTAGCAAAAAATGCAAAAGTTTGTTTCGGGGGCAAATATAAACTTTTGTGTGTTGTTGTCTAAAAACATCACACTCACGAACAATTGCCCTCGTTTGAGACCCAAGGCAATGACAAAACATTTGCTATGCTTTTCAACTGTGTTCGGCACTCTGCTGACCAGCGCGTGCCGTCTAGAGCAACTGCTCTATATGAGCCCCTTTGCGCCGGGCCACCGCCGGCAGTCTGGAGGTGGGTGATCGCCTGGTCAACCATGTGGGAAGGAAGGCCGGCCCCCGCCGAAGTTAGTTGGTAGCACTGCTGCTCCACGGCGTACATTTCCTACCAGCCCATAGGGTTTACATGTTAAATGGCCTGTTTTCGGCGAGCGATATCTCGGTCAACCTTTGAAGGAATCAATGGTTCTTAGTCTCAAATGATAGATCGATGAATTTTCTTTCGACGATTCCTCTACCATTTTTCACGAAACCCAGCCGATCTTCTACGGCGTACAGGGTAAAGATTTCTCTGCACGCCAGCACCCGCGATCCGCCTCTCCGATCGTCGGTTCGCGGTCGTCGGTAGCGCAGTCGGTAGCGTATCGGGCTACAGATCCGAGGGTCGTGAGTTCGAATCCTGGGAGCGCCGTGTGATTTCGGCTATAATTAAATGATGTAGATTCTTGAATGTTTGCATAATCAATTATTAATAGCTAATTGAATGTATCTGCCCATTAATCGGCCCTTAAAACCTGTTATTTAAGAAATTTAAGAAATGATTGTCACGTGCGCGTCACGACTGCCAACCATAAGCGCTACCATATTCTAGATTGAACTAACTTTTTGCTAGTCCCGACCACATATAGTAGGTTTTCTAGTAGTTATACTAGAAATTCCTACCAAAGTTCGTCCTACCCTTCACTCAATATACCCTGAGGAAGGCGACGGATCTCGTCGCTGATGACGTCTTTCAGCTCCTGGGTCGACCCGGGATTGCCAGCGTATGCACACAGTCCTTGAGAAAGCCCCACAAGAAGAAATCTAGAGGGCTGATGTCGAGCGAGTGGGGAGCCCATTCCACCGCGCTTTTCAAGCTGATGTGGCGTTCAGGAAAGTGCTCCTCCAGGAATTCCAGCGACCGTTTGGCGGTGTGAGGCGGCTTGTTGTCTTGTTGAAACCATTCTTCATGGCGACGGATCCCGCGTCTCCGCTTCAGCTCTCGCCAGAATGGTTCCAGTGCCTCCGAGACATAGCGTTCTAGCGTTATGGTGTTGTGTTTGTCACTCCCCTGTCGTCTTCGAAAAAGAAGGGGCCGATAATGCCCCATCCATGCCCCATTGCCACCCAAACCGATACTTTCTTGCTGTGCAGAGGTATGGTCTGAACTTTTTCTTGGCAATGGGATCCCCAGTGCACGGGGGCATTGTGGGATTTCACATGCCACGGTCCGTCTGCCGGCGGTGGCCCGACGCAAAGCGGCTCATATAGAGCAGTTGCTCTAGACGGCACGCGCTGGTCAGCAGAGTGCCGAACACAGTTGAAAAGCATAGCAAATGTTTTGCCATTGCCTTGGCTCTCAAACGAGGGCAATTGTTTGTGAGTGTGATGTTTTTAAGATAAAATACAGGGAAAAGTCTGGGTACACTTTTGACGTGGACACCCTGTATTCGCGTTATTCTCGGTTTTGTCGAAAAAAAAAATACCTACCACGCAGCTTGCAGAGGTACATGCTACGTTGTACAGTCTGTCTTAAAAGTACCGCGCAAAGTGACGGTGGATCCATCGAGCCTGACTGAGCGAGGGCCTGCTAAATTTGGGTCACCGAAGCAATTGGCATCCTTGTCCATTCCCTAGGTCAATTGGTCGGTGACTTTTAAATTAAAACAGGCCCTTTCTCGGTCAGGCTTGATGGATCCACCGTCACTTTGCGCGGTACTTTTAAGACTGTACAATGTACATGCCTATTCACTTACGAGACAATTACTTTTTACAAATACCGATTAAAACCCAATGCCGTGAGAGGTATGCTACCTGGGCTTATAGATGCAACAGCGAGTTAGAGCTCCTAATTTACAAACCTCACCGATAAGTGTTGCAGATTTTGTTCAGTAATCAATTTTTACGACAGGCAATATGTAACATACTAAAAGACGATTTGTTACGCATTCCGTAGCAAAAACTGAAATTACACTTTGTGAAGTTCAGAAGCTGGAGTAGCTGGTAAAGCTGTATTGCCGCCGTGCTGTGAAGTTCAGACGCTGGAGTAGCTGGTAAAGCTGTATTGCCACCGTGCACACCAAAACAGAACTGCCAGCTCACATTTCGCTTCACAACACACATTGACACGCACTCCACTCGCAGACCAATCAGAGCTGACATACATACATCGGCAGGTGGGGTGATCAGGTCACGCCACCTACTCCCAACCAATCACAGGTGAGCACACCATGTCAGGTGGGGTGACCCAGCGCCCGGCCGCCCGTACCGGATCGAGCCGGTAAGAAGGGAGGCTTACAGGCGAGGCCCGGACCAGAACACACTTCTTAAAATGTGGGGAGCATTGGTTTCGACTCCTTCTGCAATTTGAGCCTTGGTATTGCAATCACTTTAAAGCAAATTTCTTCCAAATTATTAAGTTTCTTTGTACGCTAGAAATTAACGTTTTTTATCAATTTCGGGCGCTGTGTGTGTGTGTGTGGGGGGGGGGGGAATTCGCCCTAAAAGCCACCTTGGATCCGCCAGAGAGCTTTTGAGTTTTGAGTCGGACCCCCCCCCCACCAATCTCAAAACCGTGGCGGAGCCCCTGGCGAATTATCTTGATTGGGGATACAACTGGGTGTTTCAAAGCACGCTGCCAGCCGCTGCCAGCGCGCTGACGTCACACTTTGGTAGTGTTGAAGCCAGACATGTGCTTGGATCCGAGAGCTGGATCTATGATCACAGTGGATCTCTCGACAAAATAGAGGGGTTGGATCTATGATCCGGGTGGATCTCTCGACAAAATTCAGGGGTTGGATCTATGATCCGAATGGATCTCTTGAGAAAATTTAGGGGTCGGATCTATGATCTCTGTGGATCCAGCGGGCAAAAATTTGTGGAGGATCTATGATCTGTATGGATCTCACAACATGTAGCCAATGAAACCCTTATCCTACATAATTGTACACCTTACAGTGCAATACAATTGAGAATTATCACTTGTGGACATGGTTATTGGTTAAGACCACTTGTAATCATTAGGTATCATCATTAAATTTGAATTTAGATAAACAACATTTGTACTACATTTAAAATAAACCAAGAACATGCATATTGCTACTTTTTGTGACCAATTGTAACTTTTTCATCAGACAGCACTGATGACAATCTTATCAACAAGCTACAGCCACTTTAATTCAATGAACAAGCAGTACAGACAGATGCAGTGGCAGCAGGGCACTGCAGATTTTCATTTTGGTCCCATTCTTTCCATGCAACGCCAGTAGGGCTAATGTTAAAATGCCAAAATCTATGGGGGGCACTGTACCCTGGTGCCACCCCCCCCCCCTGTTCTGCCGCCTATGGACTAGTTAGGGAATCAAACCTTGGAAGCCAAATAGGTCAGTTTTGTTAAAAACATGCAGCAATCCACTTCTGCCAGGTATGAAATCCCAATCCAGAATGTTCGTATGAGCTATTAGTATGTGCAACACAATTTCGATTTAGTAAGAGTAGCAACCAACCTCTAATACTTTCCTAATAAAATTACAAGTTCAAAAATGGCATCAACTTCTTCAGATTACCTACTTTTGGCATCGTGCCACGTGTGGTGCCATGCTGTGCTTTTGTTATGAGAGAGCCCCCCAAAAAAGACAAACGAAATTCACAGCTCACGTTTTGGTAATATGGTTTTATTACGTCATTATCGTTTGACCAATGAAAAATCTTAATTTGACCAAAACCGTAATGATTCCAAAAGATTCCCCGTAATAGGCCCTTTAAACTAATGACGTAAGATATTGTTATTCTTTTGAAAAAATGAATAAAACAAAGATGCAAGGCGCACACCGCTCTGGGCCATATAATACCGTTTCAGCTTACGTTTACGTCATTAAATTCAACGCTACAAAGATGATATTCACAAACAATCGTATCGTAAAATTATGTGAGGCAGAAAAAAATGAACATTGTTTAAAAAAAACTCCAGACTTTTGAATTTCCAGTTTGATTTTTTATTTATTTTCATTGTACTCGAAGGTAGAACGCCTAGCTCATTTGTTATTTGAAATGACGTCACGAGTTCTATTTAGATACTGAATTATCATTTTACGGTAAATATCCAAGGCCATTACAATTGATATTTCGCTTCCCATCGCTTCCGCAGGCTGTTGAATATTTTTATACTTTTGTTTATATCTCAGTTTATTTTATCAAATATTTCTTTCAATAGGTTGAAATACCTTTACCTAACCAAGCCACATGTGTCAGTATCATCTTTTATTGTTTATCAATCAATTGTGGTAGCTGGAAAGTGGAAACTGGAAAGCCTCATGGTTGTCCAATGCAAGATTGTCTTATCAATATTATGTAGATTCTAACATGAATTGTGATGTGGTAGGTACCTAGTTATGCATTGTTCATTAGTCATTACTTTGACTTACCTCTATGTTAATTGTTAATGCAAACTTTTCTGTTGGTAGGTATGTGAACTGTGAACAATCTTCATGTCACTCAATTCTCTCAAGTTGTGACCGTCATGAGCCTCCTTTATTTTGTATTCTGTATAATGTAACTGGATGCCTTTACTAATATGTCCTTTTTGTATAAGATTGTTTGTTTCTAACCATACTTTGGTATTCATAACTTCTTATGAAAGAAAGTTGTTGACATTTTGAGCACCTATGAGCTATGATCCCAATGGATCTCACGACAAAATTGGGGAGCCAGATCTATGATCCGAGTGGATCTAGCAACAAAATTGAAGGGTCAGATCTATGATCCCAGTAGATCTCTCGACAAAATTGAGGGGTTGGATCTATGATCTGAATGGATCTCGGATCGGGATCCATGGGATCGGATCTCAGATCCATTTTTCCGGATCCAAGCACATGTCTGGTTGAAGCACAGGGGAGCACTGCCGCTTCAACCCTATTGGCCGTAGTGTCTAACGGTGGCGGCCATATTGCGCAGCGCAGACCAGGAACCGGCCGCCGCCTGTGTTGGGGAATAGGGAATTCGGGACCTCGATTTACGTTTGCGGCCGCCGAATCCGTTACGTTCAAGTTACGTAGACACGGAACCTGGCATCTTACGCGCAATTGAGTGAGGAACACGATCAGATCTTCCGAATTCCTCAGATACATGGAACTTATGTGTTTATCACTCGCCGGACCATCGTCTTTCTACATTTGTCCCGGCCGCGGAAACTGATTGAACCCGCCTTGCTAATACGCCGCTAATTCAACTAGAATTTAGCGGTAAAGTGGTCTTATGCGCCATTAAAAGGCAGAGTAACTGGTAGGAATCCGCTTTAACCCGCGCGGGGCTGGGGCGGGTAAATTTTACCCCCCCTCGCGAATTTTTGCGATATCTCAAAAACGGCGGCGCGCAGCGCCGCCCAACTTTCAGTACCTTTTTTTACATCAATTTGACACGTTCCCTGAAAATTTGAGCGAAATCCGTCGGAAATTTTTTGAGAAATTGACGTTTTAGTGACGTCATGTTCGCCATTTTCGCCTCAAAAACGGCAAAAGTTCAAACGCCGCTAACATCTTCATTTTTAAAGGAATCAAGACGAAACAAAAAAGGTTATACGTAATTTTACTTTGTCTATCAAATGGCTATCTCGGTTTTTGAAAATTTTGGATTTTGGCCTAAATTTAAAAAAAAGACTTTTTTGGGAAAATCATTATAAAATCCAAAATTTTGAGTCTATCGAAAAACCCGGAATAGATGTCAGAGAAGTGGTCTATGTGCACCTACATACCAAATTTTAGAAGAATCGGTTCAAAAATATGGGAGTTATTCAAAATTTTATGACGTCACGACAAACAAATTTTTTGATAAATGACTTTTTTGGAAGTTCTAGACCTCGTACGGAAACAAAAATAGCACCATTCGATTCGCCGTGAAAAACTGCATCAGATAGACACCTTTTTAGGCCTTAACAACCAACTTCAAAATTTGACCTCACTTGACCTGACCTTGACCTGACCTCGACCTGAAATTCATCCAGAGGTGGTCCATATCACTTATTGAGTGTGCCTATTGAATTCTATGAGTAAAATGACCCATAAAACATGTGTCGCACATGCCCTTTTCTATATTTTGTTTTTTGGTGACCTGACCTGACCTGACCTGACCTTGACCTTGACCTCTGAATGATATTGTATGCAACGAATATTGTCTTGGTAGCCTAAGAACACGTTTTGGGCGATCAGTCTCAGTCCATGACTCCATTCTTCGGCAACTACGGTGCAAGGCCGATACTGTAGAAACAGGGGGGGTAAAATTTACCCCCCCCCCCCAGCCCCGCGCGTTCGGCTGGAGACCCCAGCCCCGCGCGGGTTAAAGATCTCAGGTCAACTGGTGACCTCTGAGCCCTGAGGTCAGGTCAAGTGGCCTAAGGCACATGTTTCAGCTCTCTGCCTGCTAAATCGAACAATATGCGACATGACCTTATTCGATCAGCTTCGTGACCTGAGGGGTCTGACACGACCTTGAGACGAGGTCAACACCTTTAATTGACCTCATCCGAACAAAAAGCATACCACTCGATGCGCCTGAGCTAGGCGAACACGATGATGCCAAAATCGCGGCTCTGTGGCCATTGTTGGTGAAGTTATTTACCAAAAACTGAACCCGCGCCTTAGGTCACTTGACCTGACCCCAGACGTCACCGGTTGACCTGAGACCTTAAAAGTGGATTCCTAACAGTTACCCTTCCTTGTAACGGCGCATACGACCACTTAACCGCGAAATTCTAGTTGAGTTAGCGGCGCGTTGGCGAAGTGGGTTCATTGTTCAATCAACCCCATCGACCGGGGTGAATGGAGAAAGACGATGGTCCGGAGAGTAATAAGCGCATAAGTTCCCTGTATCTGAGGATATTTGAAGATTTAATCGTGTTCTCCACTCAATACTGCGTAAGATGCCGGGTTTCGTGTCTACGTGTTAGCTTGAACGTAACGAATGCGGCGGCCGCAAACGTACAGGTCTCGCGGGTTTTAGCGGTAGGTTTTGCACCTAGAAAATTTAGTGTACTTCAGGCTATATCTTCTTCGTCTTAAGCTTTTAAGTGTTGAAGATGCGCTCGACTTGTTGGGTGACAAGCCGGCCGTGATCGTGTAAAATGGCTTCATCGTAGATCGATTAACTTAGTTTCTGAGATATAACCGGAAATGTAAAAGTGCAAAACCTACCGCTTAATCTCGCGAGACCTATACATCGAGGTCCCCACTTCCCTATTCCCAAACACAGGCGGCGGCCGGTTCCTGGTCTGCGCAACATGGCGGCACCGTTGGACACCATCTGGCGGCCGATGCGCCTTCCACATTATATGTAGAGTTCAGTGTGTTGGAGCAATGGGCTTGATGATGTCATCGCGCGCTGGCAGCGGCTGGCAGCGTGCTTTGAAACAGCGCTAGAGTTTGCATGAATCATGATGCGGAGGTAGGCATGGAGGTGTACTATGCATGCGTTCGCCATCCGGAAAATATTATAGCTTGGATATTCTCCGCCGGAAAACTATTGGTGAGCGCCTGTCTTCAGCAGACAGCATGTGTCGTTACCGCGATACGGAACGTGATCCCCGATAGTTCTCGCTGATCCTGGATAATTTTCCCCGAATATCCGGATGCCCAACGCACACTATGTACTTCATAATCAGCGGCAATGAAACATAGGTTTCTACATAGAGGTTTTTACAGCATTTTCTGGAGGTATTGGCATCACTCGACCTGGCAACACTGGGTGGCTCCATCTCGACGGAATTGACGCAAGACGTAGGCATACAGAGTCATGGGCGGCGGAACGCGGGGGGCACCGGGGCACCGTGCCCCTCTTTGATTTCGGCACTTTAACATTAGCCCTATGGGCGTTGCATGGAAAGAATGGGACCAAAAGTCGGCAGTGCCCCCCTCCTTACAGGGGCGGATCCAGAAAATCTCCAAGGGAGGGGCCATTAGAAACCAGGAGGCCCCCCCATAATCCCACCTGTTGGAGGCCCCATCTTCCCACTTGTTGGCCCCCCCCAAAAAAAACTGCGTCTATTGAGCTTATCTAGCTGTTCAGGCAACATCTCAACATCTGTGCAGGCTTGGAGGCCCTCTGTGCAGGTTAGGAGGCCCTGTAAAAGTGGTCATCTCTGTGAGTATAAGAGACCTCCAAGTTATGAAAAGCTTTACCAATCTTCTAACAAAGAAGTCTTCTCAGCTAGTCTTCTAAGAAATAACTAAGTGGGTAGGTTAAAAAAAAACTCAGCGGATTTCGGCCACTTTATTTTCAGGAGGCCCCCTTTTCAGCTTTTTAACTTTTTAACTTTTTATTTTATTTTTGAAAAAAATCGGCCAAGGGGGGCCATGGCCCCCATGGCCCCCCCCCCTTGTATCCGCGCCTGCCTCCTTAACCCGCGCCCCGTAGGGCTATTGGCGGACCCTACCACCTGTAGGGGGGGGGGGGGGCGTTTCGGCCCACCTAAGATCTCGGAAATTTACCGGCCGATTTTCAAAATTCAAACGGCGTTCGATAGCCCCACCGGAAAACTACCTTGTGACCAAATTTCATTGACCTAGGTCAAACCAATGACGTCACAGGTCAGGTCAAAGGTCGGATTTTCACCGTTCACAGGCATTTCAAGAAATGTGTTGTGAAATCGAGAAAATTGATAAGTTATTGAAAACCATCGATGGTACATTGTTCGTCAAACACATACTTTGCTATCTGAGGTAACCGATACCAGGTCAGATCAGAGGTCAGGTCACTGGGGGTCACAATATGAAAGTGTCGTGTGATACATGTTTTATGGTCCATTTTACATGACAAATGCGATTATGTGGGTCAGGCAGCCTTTGGGGCCAGCTTAGGTTACGTTTTGGTGAAGGTCAGGTCAAGGTCAGGTCAGATTAGGTCCAATTTCAACCTTGATATTTTTGCATAAAATGGGTATCGATTCGATGCAGCCCGTCACGGGGAGTCTAATGGTGGTCTTTTCATTGCCCTACATGTTCTAGAATTGCCAAAAATTGAGTTTGAAAATTGGACGTCATCATTTTTGAACAGTTTTTTTTTTCGCTATAACTTGGTTATAAAACGAGATATCGATCTGAAATTTGGTATGTAGATAGAAGACGGTAAGAACTACCACATATATTCCGTATTTCGAAACTTCATTGGATTTTTCAACTAATATTTCCAAAAAAAAATGCTTTTTTATTTTTGGGGGTCAAAACCCAAAAATTTCAAAAATCTGAGATGATAGTTTTGTAGCTCTGTCAATTCTACACATTTGATGTCCTGATCATTTTTCTTTATCTTCAAAGTTGTAGGCCTGACAGGCGACAGCTCTTCTCGCGAAGGTCTTTTTTCGGTCGAAAATAGCAGAACACGACGTCATTCTGACGTCATTTGTGGCCAACCTATCATAGCCTCTGGTAATTTTTTTTGGTCAAAATGTTTAAAATTGATGTCCGCAAAGGTCCTGAAAGTTTGGTGGCGATATCTCAAGCCGTTTCGGAGATATTGACGGAAAAGGACAAGGAAAGGAAAGGAAAAGGACTGTCCTTTTCCGTCAATATCTCCGAAACGGCTAAAGATATCGCCACCAAACTTTCATGACCTCTCCGTGTTCTGCCATTTTCGACCGAAAAAAGACCTTCGCGAGAAGAGCTGTCAGGCCTACAACTTTGAAGATAAAGAAAAATGATCAAGACATGAAATGTGTAGAATTGACAGAGCTACAAAATTGCGATCTCAGATTCTTTTAAAGTTTTGGGTTTTGACCCCCCAAAATAAAAAAAAACATTTTTTTGGAAATATTAATTGAAAAATCCAAAAAGTGTTTTGAGTTTAAAAAAACGGTATATATATGTGGTAGAACTTACCGTCTTCTATCTACATACTAAGTTTCAGATCGATATCTCGTTTTTTAACCAAGTTATAGCGAAAAACTTCAAAAATGATGACGCCCAATTTTCAAACTCAATTTTTGGCAATTCTAGAACATGTAGGGCAATGAAAAGACTACCATTAGACTCCCCGTGACGGGCTGCATCGAATCGGTACCCATCTTATGCAAAAATATCAACTTTGAAATTTGACCTAATTTGACCTGACCTTGACCTTCACCTGACCTTCACCAAAACGTAACCTAAGCTGGCCCCAAAGGCTGCCTGACCCACATAATCGCATTTGTCATGTAAAATGGACCATAAAACATGTATCACACGACACTTTCATATTGTGACCCCCAGTGACCTGACCTCTGACCTGATCTGGTATCGGTGACCTCAGATAGCAAAGTATGTGTTTGACGAACAATGTACCATCGATGGTTTTTAACCCTCGCATGTGTAGGGGGGGGGTCGGATGGACCCCCCCCCATGGTTTTTCGCGAATAACTCGCGTAAAAAGCGGCCGATCGCGACGAAACTTTCAGTACCCTCGCATTGATCAATTTTACACCTACCCTGAAAATTTCATGACCCTGACCCAAATGACCTTTGACCTGTGACCTCTTTTCCGAGACCATGTTTGGCCGGAATCGCGTTTCAGCGTATGTCGGCTCGCATTAGCCGCGCGTTTGCAAGTTTTTCGTGGTTTCAAACGTTCAAACATGTGATTTGCTGTTGCTCCCATGCATTAGGGTGGGTGTCAAGGTCACCTGAAGGTCAGGTCAGGTCATTGACCTTTGGTGACCTCGGGTGACCTCGGTTCACTTTTTCGAGTTTTACATGTTTCTAGGCTAGTTTTTGGAGCTGATTTCGAATTTAGCAACCATTTGAACATTTACGAAGTAGTTTTGGTGACTTCGTAACATGTTACGAAGCTGTCAGAGGCGGTTGACACGTACTACGCATACCCGTCACGACCCCTACTGGTTGACCTGACCTGACCTGACCCGACCTGGTCTTAATGCTTAAAGACATCATCTGTGATCAAAACTAGCACGATATTCGTGATCAGCGTCCCGAAAAACCCCTCAGCAGCCACACTTTACGACTTTCTAACAGGTCCCGATTTTCCCGACTTTGGGTCATTGACCTGACCTGGAAGGTCAACCAATGACCTAGGACCTTAAAATTTGGTATCATCGGCTTCCTCTCGTCACGGGCAACACGCTCGTTTTTTCCGCGAAGCTCTAGCTCGATCAGGGGCCAAACGGCAAGGGGGGGTCCAACCGACCCCCCCCCCTACACATTAGATGCTGGAAAACGCCGCACACATGTGAGGGTTAATAACTTATCAATTTTCTCGATTTCACAACACATTTCTTGAAATGCCTGTGAACGGTGAAAATCCGACCGTTGACCTGACCTGTGACGTCATTGGTTTGACCGAGGTCAATGAAATTTGGTCACAAGGTAGTTTCCCGGTGGGGCTATCCCGCTTTAAAGGTCTCAGGTCAAACGGTGCTTTTGCATCGCCCCTCATATCTTGTTTGATACTTGTTTTGTTCGCAATACATCAATGATGATGATGAGGATGATGATGATGATGATGAAACGGTGACCTCTGAGGTCAGGTCACGCAACCTAAGGCACGGGTTTGGTTTTTGGTAAATAACTTCGCCAAAAATGGCCGTAGAGCCGCGATTTTGACATCATCGTGTTCACCTAGCTCAGGCGCATCGAGCGATATACTTTTTGTTCGGGTGAGGTCAATTTAAGGCATTGACCTCGTGACAAGGTCAGGCCAGGTGTAAAATTGGCGACCGGCCGCTTTTTACGCGAGTTATTCGCGAAAAACCGAAGGTGGTCCGTTCGACCCCCTCCCCCCTATACGGCAAGGGCTAACAAACTCTGTCGAAGGGGGTCCGGGTTCCGACAAATGCTTTAGAATCAGTGGCCGGGACCGGCTGTGAGAGATGCCTAACAGAGGGAGTCAGGTCAAAGGGGGCCCATTTTGAGGAATGCCTAAACACAGAGGTCGTGCTCTGAGAGATGGCTTAGACAAACGAGTCCGGAGGAACGAGCCCGTCCAACGGGCCACTGAAAACTGCCCTAAACACGAGAATCCGTGAAACGGGACCAGTCGGCGACAGGTCGCGTATCGGTGCCGGTAGTTTACAGAGTGGTGCCAAACTGAGACGGGTGGCATACCGGTGTCAGTCTGTGACGGGTGGTGTACCGGTGTCAGTCTGTGACGGGTGGTATACCGGTGTCAGTCTGTGACGGGTGGTATACCGATGTCAGTCTGTGACGGGTGGTATACCGGTGTCAGTCTGTGACGGGTGGTATACCGGTGTCAGTCTGTGACGGGTGGTATACCGGTGTCAGTCTGTGACGGGTGGTATACCGGTGTCAGTCTGTGACGGGTGGTATACCGGTGTCAGTCTGTGACGGGTGGTATACCGGTGTCAGTCTGTGACGGGTGGTATACCGGTGTCAGTCTGTGACGGGTGGTATACCGGTGTCAGTCTGTGACGGGTGGTATACCGGTGTCAGTCTGTGACGGGTGGTATACCGGTGTCAGTCTGTGACGGGTGGTATGCCGGTGTCAGTCTGTGACGGGTGGTATACAGAGCGGTGCTGGACCGGGTCGGAGCCGGCCAGACCGGACGGGACCGTGCCGCACAGGAGCCGTCCAATCAGGTGGACTGACGAGTTCTGCGGGCGGCCGGGCCTGCGGGTGAACGAACCCGGCCGGCGCGCCGAGCGGGGCCAGTCGGCAGTGCGGCTGCGGTGACGCCGGCCGGAACCCGCCGGTGGACAGCCGCCACCGGCTTACAGCAGCTGGTCACACAAGCCTTCAGAGGAGGTCATTGGCCTAATGGATCCCAGGCGCATGACTGGAGTGCTATATTCTATGACACGAAGTGGAGTAACTATATTCTATGCAGCCACTCATGGGGCTACTTCTTGGCAATCATTGGCATCCCAATTCAATCGCTTCACGCCAGCAGCAAACATCTGGATTCTGGAAGCTAATTAAAGTGTTCCACCCGAACCGGGCACGCCCACGGCCGTTCCTCCACCCGTCAGTTAACCCTCACCCGTATTGGTATTTGGTATTTTGCCAGCCGCGAACATCCGTTGTACCCCTCCCTTGCCGTTCGGCCCCTGATCGAGCTAGAGCTTCGTGAAAAAACGAACGTGTTGCCCGTGACGAGAGGAAGCCGATGATACAAAAGTTTAAGGTCCTCGGTCATTGGTTGACTTTCCAGGTCAGGTCAATGACCCAACTACGTAAAGTGAGGCTGTTATGGGGGTTTTCGGGGTGTTAATCACGAAGTTCATTTTATTTTTTATCACAGATGTCTTCATGCATATAGGCCAGGTCAGGTCGGGTCAGGTCAGGTCAGGTCAGGTCAACCAGAAGCCGTCCTGCCGGGTATTCGTAGTAGGCATGTCAACCAGACTTGTGCCAAGGTCCCAAAAAGATCCGAGATCCAGGGTTCGCAGAGTCCAAGGTCTGGGACCTTGATGGATCCTGGACCTTGCATTGTCATTTTTGTCGTGAGACCTTGGAAACCCAGGACCTTAAACCATCCATATGCCGCGAGACCTTGGAATCCCAGGACCTTAACATTTGCATATGTCGCGAGACCTTGGAATCCCAGGACCTCAACATTTGCATATGCCGCGAGACCTTGGAATCCCAGGACATTAACATTTGCAAATGCCGCGAGACCTTGGAATCCCAGGACATCAACAATTCATGTGACATGAGACCTTAGAAACCCAGGACCTCAACATTTCATATGCCGTGAAACCATGGAAACCCAGGGGTCAGGACCTCAAAATTTTGGTATGCTGCAAGACCCTGCAGGATGCAGACCTTCAGTCCCAGTTTTATTATTTGTCATGGAATCTTAGGAGAATGGTCTGGACCTACACTTTGTTTGAGGGACCTCAAGAATCCTGGAAGCTGGACCATGAGGTTTATGTTGCACATGGGCCACTAAGGACCCTGCACTAGGTTTTGTCTGTAAACACTTCAATAAGTATATATGGTTGAGCGACCAGCTGCAAGGCGCTAAGATAGATGCATGAAGAGAAAACGAACCAGACTGTGTAGACATATATAGAGCCAAATCGTTGTCATGGCTGTGAGGCAGAACTGGAACAAGAGGCCTGGTAGCTTTTTACATTATCAATGTTTTGGATTATGAAACTGTCAAATAGTGGACAGTGGTGGTTTGGAAAGGTCTTTTCTAATCTCACCTCACATATTTTCTGGGTTGTGATATGCCGGGCTTGAAGCTACTTGGAAGCTACCCACTGACCAAGTAAGTGTCAAACTTATTTGTTTTGAAAGTCATCAAATCACCATTGAACAATGAGCATTCAATATAAGCAATTATTCCATGACGGTTCAACTTTTTCGTTTAGCAGGTTTTCGTCGGACAATTTTCGTCTGCAGATTTTCGTCCGCAGACTTTCGTCTATTGCATGTTTTCGTCTGTGCATTTTTAAGTCCGCGCATTTTTTCGTAAGGACATTTTCCGCCTCGCCCAGACGAAAAAATGCCGGACAGAAAAATACTCAGACGAAAAATGCACCAAATCAATTCGTACAGACGAAAAAATGCAAGACGAAAAAGTCAGACGAAAATCTGCCGACCAAGAACCATCTGACGAAAAAATTGTCAGATGGAATTTTGTTCAGAGCCTTCAAGCTAATGTGAATGAACAGTAAAGTAAGATTTGCGCTCGCTGATAATCTAATTCTATTGGCTTAATCGCTCAGTTTTTCTGTGAGCGCTCGCGCAAACAAGACTTGGAACATATTTGAGTTTTTATCCTAGGTATTATGTAACTGAATGTGCAGAAAATCGAAGGCATATACCTATCCAGTTCAACTTTTCCATATTTATGAAGCCTGTAGGTTTTATTTCTGGCTTTTTGATATTGCCTGAAAGAATACTTGAATGTCTGTCTTCAATAACTGTAAGGTGCTATCCTACATTCATACTGATCAGGTAAGATTGATTTGAAAGGGACATGACAATACAAATTGCAAGGTACCTATTACCTACCTATATTTTTATGAATTTTTCAGGCTAGAGAAGGAGAGATCGATATTATGATCATCTTTAACTTGTGTTGAAGCTCCCCCTACCTATGTTGGTAAACGATAAAACCACCACAGGTTTGCATAGGTTCAGAGCGCGCAGCCCGACGCACCACCACCGCACCACAAAGTATGAGCAGAAGCCGCGCCCAAAGCCAGGGCCCCGGTAACGTGAGGTAGCCGAGTCGGGGCAGCGTGCGCTGACCCAAGCCGGGGCCGCAGCTTTGGGCGCGGTCTACCGCATCCCCGCGGGCAGCCCCGGGCTATCACATGACACCGGGAGGACGCGCGGCTCCGACTTGGGTCAGCGCACGCTGCCCTGACTCGGCTAACTCACGTTACCGGGGCCCTGGCTTTGGGCGCGGTCTACCGCACCACCTAACAGGCGTGTTCGAAACCGCAGGAGCTGCTGATGAACGGGTTTATCGAAACTTGATTGGATGAGCATATCGGTAATAGCGATTTCAGTGTGTGCATTTATTGTTCATAGTGGTGTGAAATGTGGTTGGGGTACGACCGACAACCCGTCGGGGCGAATTTCGCACTGGGGTACTCAAAATTTGAAGAATTTAAGACGTTTCCATGAGTTTTGAAGGTATGGATAAGTTCTAAAAATCCGGTTCTCCTTATCTGGGCCATTAACTCCATACGGTCCAGGAAAGCTGGCACACTACCTTTAAAGCTCCAGCAACTGAACGAAGTTAAAAGAAACATCCAATTCACACTTGAAGTTGAGAATGATGGCATGCTGCCATTCCTGGACATTCTCATGATCATGAGTGGGAAAACACTGAAATACAAAGTCTACAGAAAGAGCTCAAACCGTGAAGATTATATACACTATCTCTCTCTCGGCATACGGTGAAAGGGTGAAATCCGGGGTGGTGATTGGCTTTTTCTTACGCGCGTATCGGATTTGCAGTCCCGATTACATCGATGACGAGATCGATCACATATTCGATTCATTTAAAAAACTTCAATATCCAAAGGCGTTCTTAATCAAATGCCTACGAAGAGCAAAACTAATACGAAGAAGGTAATCTGGGTCACTGAACAATAGAAAAAGAGAACACCATAGAACGATAGTAGTACCAGGCAGCAAAAATACAGACATCATATCTAAGGCCTTAAGACAGGCAGGCGTCATACTTCTGGAAAGGACCGGTCTTAACCCTCGCCCATGTAGGGGGGGGGTTGGTGCAACCCCCCCTGAGGTTTTTCGGAAATAGTTCAAAAACGGCGGCGCGCAGCGCCGCCAAATTTTGGGTACCTTATGGGGCAAGCCTTGCGCATCTTTTGATAAAAAAAATTTGACCGGGTCATGTCAGGTCACGGAGTTATGACGTCACAAAGGGAACAGCCTCCGGCCGGATTTTCACAAACTGAGTGCCAATGCCCGAGGTTTCCTGCCGGTGGTACGGACATCGGTTGATGGATTGTAATGAAACTTCCCATGCATGTTGGGGCAAGTATTGGCTATCATATGGTATAAGAAACTTGACCGGGTCAGGTCAGGTCACGGAGCTATGACGTCACAAGAGGAACAGCGTCCGGTACTATTTTTGAAAAGCGCCCGAACCACTATTTTGCTAATTCTTGTCACCTCAATGGGAATATGCAGCAATATTAGCTTCTATAGGGAGCAAATGGACCTTCCAAATCCAAAAATACAATCAGATTTCAAAAATTTAAATTTTGATTTTTCGAATTTCTGCCGCCGACTGTGACCTTGCCGACTTCCGGCGCTCCCAACGCGCCATTTTTAGAGCTAGGGAAACGAAATACATACCAAACGATAGAGAATTGATCAAGGAACACGATAGTGAAGGTTTCAAGTCGATATCTCCCACCGTTTTGCCGCAATCGCCGCGGAAAGTTGAAAAAATTCTATTTTTCCGAAAATTTGACCTTTGACCGGTCAAAAGTAGGTCAAATGTTGACCTAGGACCAAAAAATATACCACCAATCGCGAGATCTCGACGAGAGCAATCCGTTGGTCTTTTCCGCTAAGCTCTACGACGCTCCGTTTTCAAACGCCAAGGGGGGGGTCGCACCAACCAACCCCCCCTGCATGGGCGAAGGTGGCAGATCGCCGTTTACGGGCGAGGGTTAAGACTAAAGATATAATCAAGAAAAGAACGGCGGACGAAAGTTTGGACAGCGTCGTGTACAGAGTTCCGTGCGGGGGGTGTTCCAAATCTTATATAGGCGAAACATATCGAGGAATGAAGAAGAGAATAGACGAACATAAAAGAGACGTTCGAAACCACAAAGATACAAGCTCTTTCGTTATTCATATAGAGGAACAAAACCATTTACCGAAGTGGAAAGACGCAAGAATTCTATGGAGCGGAAAAGGGAAAAATCGACGAAAACTGATCGAAGCTGCGGTGATTGAATGTTTGCCAAACATCAACTCAAAAAGAGGAGATTACTCATTGGCACCAATTTTGGGTAGAATTTTGTGGAGGGAACAGAAAGTTTTGCCACGTGAATAGGTCATAATGTTTGAAATATCAATCTCATCGCTCGCGTTCACCCACATTGAATCGTGTGTTTTCATTATCTGTATTGTATCAATGTATTGATAAAGAAATAATCGAAACGCGTTTACATTGAATACAGATAAGAATTTGATATTGTTTTTCATTAAAGTACTTCGTTTATGTTCAAATGGTTGCTAAATTCGAAATCAGCTCCAAAAACTAGCCGTGAAACATGTAAAACTCGAAAAAGAGCCAATGCCATCAAGTGTCAATAACCTGATCTGACTTTCATGTGACCCTGACACCGACTATAATACATTGGGCCAACATCATTTCACATGTTTAAATGTTTGAAACCACAAAAAAATTTACTGCAAATGCAAACGCACGGACAATGTGAGCAGATACGCTGAATAGCGATTTCTGCAAAACATGGTCTCGATAAATAGGTCAAGGGTAATTTGCGTCCGGGTGATGAAATTTTAACCCTCGCCCTGGCAGGGGGGTGGTCGATGCGACCCCCCCTAAGGGTTTGAAAGATAGCGTAAAAACGGCGGCGCGTAGCGCCGCCAAATTTAGCACAGTCTATGGGGCAACCTTTTTACATATAACATGAGAATTTCAGGTCCGGGTGACCTTGGGTCAGGTCACCAGGTCAGAAAAACCGGTACAAGGTCATGGCCAAATTTCAATTTTCTTTATGCACCTGTGCAACTCACAGTTTTGGACTGACTTTCTTCAAACTTTCAGGATGCGCAAAGTTCACCGAGTTGTACAACATATAGTTCGTTTTTTATGTCACTGACCTGAGGTCAGTTAGAAGTCATTGCGTCGTAATGTTAAGCCTATGGGAAAATATTCAATTCGGAAAATACTGGAGATATCCGCTTGGTTCTAGCACTTTTGTGGTTTGAAACATCAGTACTTAACATAATGTCACTTGGTGCTTCTTTGTTTGGTGTGCTTATCCATGGGTCAGGTCAAATGAGGTCAACTGAGGTCAAATGACGTTTGTGCCAATAACTTGTCACATAATAAAGATACAGCTTTCAAAATGGTATCATTCTGTTCCTCTTGAAGGACCGAGTCGAATGATATTCAACAGTAAGCATTTCGACCATTCTTAAGACTTAAGTTGTACTTAAGATGTGCTTAACTTGTTAAGTACACTTAAGCAAGCAAAAAAGCATATCATTCGACGCGCCTTGACGTGCTGAGTGCACTAGTGCTTTTTTTTTTGCTCTACCTTAATTAGATCAAAAGTTATAAGCAAAAAAACTGTTGACCTGTTTGAAGCGAAATTTTTACATTCATACCCCCCCCCCCCAAAACCCTAAATATTGACCTAGAGCAACCAACTTTGCACAGGGGCGAGAACTCCAGGGGGCCCACCTACCTACCAAATTTGGTGTTTCTAGGTGCCATGGGAGCCAATCGCGAGGGGGGGTCGCATCGACCCCCCTGCCAGGCCGTGCTATGAAAAATGCCCTGATGGTTAGCAGTAGGTGTCAAAAAATGATCAACTCGAGGGTACTGTGAGTTTATTCGCGATCGGTAGCTTCTTGCGCGAGTTATTCGCGAAAAACCGAGGGGGGAAGTATGAAGTATGAATTCGTATCTTTCGAGGCCGAAATGTGCCCCTTCCGCAATATGCATAGCATGCAAACGGAACTGTGGCCCGCTTCTGTCGGAAAAGATTTAAGTAGTACCATGTGTCTGTCCTAAGCCATCTATTGGCTGCTGTAGTAGATTGTCCCCTTATTCTTTAACCTGCGCCCCGTAGGGCTATCGGCGGACCCTACCACCCGTAGGGGGGCCGTTTCGGCCCCCTAAGATCTCGGAAATTTACCGGCCGATTTTCAAAGTTCAAACGGCGTTCGATAGCCCCAACGGGGAACTACCCTGTGACCAAATTTTATTGACCTAGGTCAAACCGATGACGTCACAGGTCAGGTCAAAGGTCGGATTTTCACCGTTCACAGACATTTCAAGAAATGTGTTGTGAAATCGAGTACATTGGTAAGTTATTGAAAAGCATCGATGGAATATTGTTCTTCAAACACATACTTTGCTATCTGAGGTCACTGATACCAGGTCAGGTTATAGAGGTCAGGTCACTGGGGGTCACAATATGAAAGTGTCGTGTGATGCATGTTTTATGGTCCATTTTACATGACAAATGCGATTATGTGGGTCAGGCAGCCTTTGGGGCCAGCTTAGGTCACGTTTTGGTGAAGGTCAGGTCAAGATCAGGTCAAATTAGGTCAAATTTCAAGGTTGATATTTTTGCATAAAATAGGTATTGATTCAATGCAGCTCGTCACGGGGAGTCTAATGGTGGTCTTTGGTTTGCCCTACATGGTCTAGAATTGCCAAAAATTGAGTTTGAAAATTTGACGCCCTCAGGTTTGAACAGTTTTTTCGCTATAACTTGGCCAAAAATAGAGATATCGATCTAAAATTTGGTATGCAGATAAAAGATGGTAGGTACTGTCACATATATTCCGTTTTTTCGAAACTAAAAAAAGTTTTTGGATTTTTTGGCTATTATATCCCAAAAATGCTTTTTTGATTTTTGGGGGTCAAAACTAAAAAATTTCAAAAATCCAAGATAACAGTTTTGTAGCCCTGTCAATTCTACACCTTTCATGTCTGATCATTTTTCTGTATCTTCAAAGCTGTAGCCCTGACAGGTCTTCTCACGAAGGTCTTTTTTTCTGTCGAAAATGGCAGAACATGACGTCATTCTGACGTCATTTGTGGCCAACCTATCATAGACTCTGGAGAAATGTTTGGTCACAATGTGTAAAATTGAAGCCCGGAGGGGTCCTGAAAGTTTGGTGGCGATATCTCTAGCCATTTAGGAGATGTCGACGGAAAAAGACAGTTTCGGCCCCCCTACGGGGCGCGGGTTAAGTAGTCCTAAGTAGTCCCATTTTTCTTTAAATAGTAGAGATGTAAGTAGTCCCATATGTCTGTCCTAAGCCATCTATTGGCTGCTGTAGTAGATTGTCCCATTATTCTTCTTCATTACGTGAATTCGCTTACAAGAAGTTTCAACGCGCTCACATGGGACATGTATTGCCTTGGGCCTGGTTTGTTGTGGTGTAGTAATGTGGTGACGTAGATTCTGTCTGTTACCGAGGTCCCAGCATGGTATTAATTCATGGTGTTACTTAGCGCGGGGTACAGGCTTGCAGACCGTTGCACCTAACGCGCTGAAATTTGCGCAACTTATAGAACAACAAGGATGGGCAACGTGTCTTTGAGAGGTCTCAGCTTGATCGGGTCGCTATCGACCCGATCAAGGATATCGGTCAATGCCTAAAAAGTGCAAATTCGCGTCATAGACTTTGCAGTTTGCATGCATTGATCGGCTTGCAAAATCGGGAAAATGGCTAAATTTGCCCGACACGGGTTCGGTCCCCGTGCAATATCTCGGTAACCGTGGGCCCGATAGGCACGGGGAAAACAGCATCGTATAGAAAAATCGAACGGGCTATCGAAAGGTACGCGGTGCAGGAGATAGCACGTGCCACATGCACCCGTGAGGGCACTTTTGCTTGAAAAATTAACGTTTCGGACGGATTTTGGACTTAATGCTATTTTCGGGCTCTGTCAGACGGAACGACTTCAAACAACGCCTATTGGTAAGAGAAATGTGCCTCCTCTCATGAAAAAATTGTGAAAAGCTGATTGATAAAAAACAAGGTGGAACAAATTGTTGGAGAAAATGGTATTTGTCCATGATGTGCCACTTACTTAATTACACAGGTTTGCTGCATAGCCTGATACGTTTGACAATTGAAAATGTTATCTTTGGGAAGAGCATTCAATTTTCTCCTAGATCCACTCATCATTTTTGCATGGCTAGCAACAGTATTCTTGAAAAATATAAATGTTTCAAACTTCTGCACAGCCATTTTTAGCGAAAATCATCTACGGCTTCACTTTTTCAATAATCTACGCACCAATGCTATAAAACACATTTGACATGTGCTTAAGTATAAAGCATGCTTACTGCTTATCAGACACGGGCACCTCGATGCAATGGATATTTTTCCCAAACCAAAATGTTAACCCGTCAAAAAGCAATCGACCGAAATGGATACATAACCCACGGGCACAAGACCAACCAAACGCCCACCGATCGAAAATACCCCTTATTAGCGTTGCGGAGCAAGCGGGTCACCCTAGCGATCTTATCCACCCGGGGGCCCGGGCACCACCCACCCGGGGGCCCCATCCACCCGGGGGAAACCGGGCCCCATCCACACGGGGGCCGGGCCCCGTCCACCCGTGGCTCCGGGGCCCGTCCACCAGGGGGCCCGGGCCCCGTTCTCCCGGGGGCCCGTGCCCCATCCACCCGGGGACCCGGGCCCTATCCGCCCGGGCCCAGGCCCCGTCCGCCTTGGGCCCCAGGTCCCTCACCCGTGGTGTCCCAGTAGACATTACTCGAAGCGGGCTCGTCCGATTAGATTCGGACCTCTCTCTCTCTCTCTCTCTCTCTCTCTCTCTCTCTCTCTCTCTCTCTCTCTCTCTCTCTCTCTCTCTCTCTCTCTCTCTCCTCTCTCTCTCTCTCTCTCTCTCTCTCTCTCTCTCTCTCTCTCTCCTCTCTCTCTCTCTCTCTCTCTCTCGTCTGTCTGTCTGCTCTGTCTGTCTCTCGTCTGTCTGTCTGTCTGTCTGTCTGTCTGTCTGTCTGTCTGTCTGTCTGTCTGTCTGTCTGTCTGTCTGTCTGTCTGTCTGTCTGTCTGTCTGTCTGTCTGTCTGTCTGTCTGTCTGTCTGTCTGTCTGTCTGTCTGTCTGTCTGTCTGTCTGTCTGTCTGTCTGTCTGTCTGTCTGTCTGTCTGTCTGTCTGTCTGTCTGTCTGTCTGTCTGTCTGTCTGTCTGTCTGTCTGTCTGTCTGTCTGTCTGTCTGTCTGTCTGTCTGTCTGTCTGTCTGTCTGTCTGTCTGTCTGTCTGTCTGTCTGTCTGTCTGTCTGTCTGTCTGTCTGTCTGTCTGTCTGTCTGTCTGTCTGTCTGTCTGTCTGTCTGTCTGTCTGTCTGTCTGTCTGTCTGTCTGTCTGTCTGTCTGTCTGTCTGTCTGTCTGTCTGTCTGTCTGTCTGTCTGTCTGTCTGTCTGTCTGTCTGTCTGTCTGTCTGTCTGTCTGTCTGTCTGTCTGTCTGTCTGTCTGTCTGTCTGTCTGTCTGTCTGTCTGTCTGTCTGTCTGTCTGTCTGTCTGTCTGTCTGTCTGTCTGTCTGTCTGTCTGTCTGTCTGTCTGTCTGTCTGTCTGTCTGTCTGTCTGTCTGTCTGTCTGTCTGTCTGTCTGTCTGTCTGTCTGTCTGTCTGTCTGTCTGTCTGTCTGTCTGTCTGTCTGTCTGTCTGTCTGTCTGTCTGTCTGTCTG